>NC_040035.1:26933394-27227806 GCF_003713205.1 Coffea eugenioides
AGTGTGGAAGATTTATGCTTTATAGTTTTTATATTAGCTTAGCTATATAGATTTTTGAAACTTTGACAGATTTAGGACTAATTTTCTAGTAGTGTTCCTTAAGCTAATGTGTACATATATCTATACTGTATATAAAAATATCATGAGTTTTGGTACTTAGGAGGGTAAGCAAAAAGTTGTCTTAGTTTTCATTATACCCAAACTACCTTCGACTATTAATCACACTCATTATATTTAAATTGTGATAATATTTACGAAAGTGTAACATTAAATTTAAATTATGATAAATAATGATGGTTATTAAGATAAAACATCTAAATATAAAACTCTTTGACTATCATTGCAGTACACTTCAAACTTTACTTTGTATATATATTTTATTTAATACAAATACTATTATCTTTACTAAAAAAAATTTGCTCTTAGAACAAACGAGTCCTTTTTTTTTTTTTTTTTTTTCAGACACAGGGGGTATTTGGGTCTTCGGCCCGACTAATCCCCCTGCGGCCCGAGAGGGGAGGCCCTACCCCCTCGGACGCGGTAGCCCCAGGCAAGACTCGAAACCTGATAAGCGTGGTCTGAAGAGGCGCTTGCTACCAGAAGAGCTAACCCAGGGAGGGCAGAACACATGACTCCTTGCTTGTGCTTTACAAGCAGTGTAAGCAATGTAAGCAGAATTGTGTCTTATTTTTTGTAGTACCTAAACTACCCTCCACAGAATAATTGCAATGCATTTTAATAAGGGTTATTATTACTTTACCTCCTTAAATTATACCATTACTATTAATTTGTGAGGACCCGAAAATTTTCTTAATTTCAAGCCTTTATTTTATTTAATTGCACGCCTTTTCTATATTTTCTTTGTTAGAAAAACTTTCTAGATAATTTTTATGAGTAAATATGGTTTCAAAATCATTTTTCTAGTATAAGTTAGTTCATGAGATTTTAGAAGTGTATAGTAGGCGTGGGATCCGCTAGTGCGGAAAGTTCGGTAAAATTCGGCCAGTTAGGTTAAGTTTCGTATACCGGGATTAATTTAGCAGGTGTTAAGAGATAACTAGAGGTTACTAGATGAATTGGTGTGAGAGGGACAAAAGGATAACCATATATTAATTGAAAGTGACAAGTGTCACTTGGAGATTAAATCTTACTTTTTGACCACTATTCACTCTTTTACCATTTTACCAAATAAATAAAAAATTGACCAAAAATCTCTTCATTTCCAAGCTTCTTGTGGCCGAACTCCTCCAAGGAAAAAGAAAGGAAATCCTCTCCAAATTTATAGCTCCAATCTTGTTCAATCTTCAATTCCAACCGTTTGATCTTGTATTTGCTCCATTAAAACCCTTAAGTGAGTGGTTGTGAGGTGATTAGTGAAGTGGTTTGGAGGATTAAGGTGCTAAGTTGCTCCTTTTCTTGGGTTGTGAAGGTGAGTAACTAAGGGACCTTTCTTTCTTCTCAATAATGTTTGATTATTGACTTATGTGAGATGAAGTGATGGATTAAGGTGTTGTTTCATGACTTTTGGTGAAATTTGGTGCATTTTTCTATTTAATCATGATTTTTCAGTTTTCATATGATTTTTATGGTGTGGCCTTGGATGATGGTTGGAAATGATCTAAAATGAAGCTAGAGGGTGTAAGTTGTGGCTATTTGCGGAAAATTTCCGCATTGAAAGGAAATTTCGGAAGTTAGGGTTTCATTTAACCCCATTCTGTCTGGTACTGTTTCTCCTAGTTAGAGGCCGAATTAGCCTTGGGTTAAAACATGAAAGTTGTATAGGATGGTATTTTGTAGTTACCTACAAAATTTCAGCTCAATCGGAGCAATGTAGCCCATGAAAAGACTGAAATACCCCTGCTGTCCTGTTTCTGTCCGAAACTGAAATTCAGCTTTGGTAATTGGTTAATTTGATTGGGAATACGACTGATTTGGTTGTTTATGTCTTCTTAAGAAATATATCTTGGTATCTTAGCTTTCGGATGGCTTTGGAATCACTTGAATTGGACTTAGGTAGCCTGAGTTATGGTTATTTAACCAGAATGCGGTTTGTTACCTGTTTATGCGGTTCTGGTTTGGTACATTGACATTTTGACCTAGTTTCACTACAAACTGGACTGAATGGCCTTCTTCAACATTGTAGTCCTTTTCCTTAGCTTCGAAACGGTGTAAATTACACCTCAATCTGATAAGGCTTCAGTTGCGTTAATTCCGCTAAGCAACAGCAAACCTGCCTTTTGTTTTCCAACCCAAACTTCGTTTTCGCATATGTCCTAGTTTGATTTTGCACTTATACGTTCCATATGATTTTACTCTAGTGATATGTGGATTCGGTTTATGACTCGTATTCGAGCCTTATGGTGGCTCTAATTAAAGTGTTTGATAGCTTGTGATTTGTGGATGTTGAGGTTTGGTTGGAAAGTAAAGAAAGACAAGGGAAATGCTGTCAAAATTTTCGTGGAGCTTCTGCACAGTCTCGGGAAATTTACTATATCTTGATGTAGGAATGTCGGAATTGAGTTCCGTTTGTTGCGTTTTAAACTAGATTCATAGGGTTATAAAACATGTAAATTTAAGACCCTGTTTATGTCTGTACCATTTATGGTGATTTTTCAAAGTTGACTGAAATATTATACCTGTTCTGTCTTTCACTGGATAAAGCAGCAACTTGAAGCTTGAATTTGACTGACTTGCATTCTGAATTTTATGAGGGTGTTTTCTGGAAAGTTATAGCCCTTTGAATGTATTTTCCAACGGTATAACTTTTACTAATTTTAGACTTACAAAACTTGAGATATGATTTTTCATATAGGGTTGCGCGAAACTAGAAAATCCTGTTTTCCTAGTATCGATCTTACTTTCATTTTCTACTTCAAATTTGAAGTTGGTCAGTCATTGTAGGTAGGGTTTTGAGGTTGTTCATGCCTTTAGGACTAATCGTTATCTTTTCACTCCAAAGTCACCTCTTCGCTTTACATTAATGGTTCATTTGGATAGGCACCTGACTTGTAATCAAGTTTTACTTGCGAATTCCACTTATTAGGTTTTGGAGTCCAGTCTTAAATGTTTGCCTTGATTGTTCTAGGAGGTGCCGGCGAGTAAAGCCACACTTGGGAAAGAAACTTTCGAAATTATCCTTGTTTGATCAGGTGAGTGCACCACTCCCCTGAATTATTGTTGAACTGGTTTCCTGTACTTGCAAATTGCTAGTTGAATCTCTTTCCTAACTGTTTATCTTGTATGAGACGAGGGTGTACTTTATCACACTCGTTCTCTTGCCTGTACTGAACGAACTGGAATCTATTACTTGTACTTGTTATGTACTTGAACTTGTTATGATGTCGTTTGGAAGAGTATCCAACGACCTTCCTGTTAAACCTGAGCTCAACCTCATGGAGAGTTAATTAAATCGAGCCAGCGTGGGTTTGGTCGAGATATTTGACAATCCATGGGTGCCTGTTCTTGGGGCAATCTTTGGGTATTGAGACTCTTGATTCCGGTATACTCGAGTATTACCATTCCTATTCCTGTTTGGCGTTCGGGCCCGGTAAGGGGTGTGTTTGGTGAACGAGATTTTGGCGTTAAAGTGGTGTTCTACGGGACTGGTTCCTTCATTTGAACGTTGACGGAGGGTCAACGAGGCTGGATCAAGTATTGCAACGGGGATTTGGCTCCTGAGAGCCACCTGTATCCTTTACATTGTGGTTTTCTTTCATCTCTTGTATTTGATGTGAATATGTGCCTTAAAAGTGATTTTTCATGAGTTCTACTGTTCCTACCATTTATACTTTTGGTACCTCATTGAGCTTTTAGCTCTCCCCGTCCCGTTATCCTTGTTTTCCTTACAGGGAACCATCTTTTGGACCAATGATCATTTTGAAGAATGAATTGAGCCTGTATAAACACCCTTTTATATAGCTCCATGGAAGTTGGAAACCCTAAATGTATCTTAATACAATGTTTCCTTTTGGTTTGTAAACTTACTATATATTTGGGCATGTATATTCTCTCATGTTAAACAAAGTGTACTGGTACTGGGATGGATTGTGATGTAGCAGCGGCTCTTCCATTTCGTTTTGATTTTCGTGGGAACGCTGTACCAAAGATTGATTGTATCTTTTACTTTGGCTCATTTGGTTCTGAATGTTACCTTTTTGAAGTTCTTTTGAGCGTTTGGAAGGGTTTATGTCTGTTCCGGATCCGTAGTCCCGGCGAGAGTTGGGCAGGCGGTCCACCAAACCCTTTGGTTCGCCTTAGGGTGAGGTGGGGCTGTCACAGGTGGTATCAAAGCTGCTTCGCGTGGTCTCTGCGCGGAGTGAGTTTGGGCCAAGTGGTGTTATGGTCCCGATTCCGTGAATGTGTACGAATGTATAAGTGCTCTTTGAGCATAAGCTATGGATCGTGAAGTATTATAAGATATAAACCTTTATCATGGTGCTTTGGGATAGTAGATCTGTAGGTCATGTAAAAATCTTGATTGTAGATGAATTACTCTTGGGATTGGCCAGCCCGAGTTGTGAAGTTATCTTATTTTGGGATTCTTGTACCCGACTATTAAATAGTTAAGAGCCTAGGTTAGAAATGACTTGGGCAGACTTGAAATTTGATTCTATGGAACGTCATGTGATGTGTTAGGGTTTCTTTACGGATGAGGTTACAGATTCGTTAGCTAAGAAGGATACTCAATTTGACTGTGAGAAGGAAGTAGAAAAATTTTGTATTCCGAAGAAGGCGATGATAAGGAAATTCGAGGACGAAATTCTTCTAAGGGGGAGAGAGTGTGAGGACCCGGAAATTTTCTTATTTTCAAGCCTTTATTTCATTTAACTGCACGCCTTTTCTATATTTTCTTTGTTAGAAAAATTTTCTAGATAATTTTTATGAGTAAATATAGTTTCAAAATCATTTTTCTAGTATAAGTTAGTTCATGAGATTTTAGAAGTGTATACCAGGCGTGGGACCCGCTAGTGCGGAAAGTTCGGTAAAATTCGGGCAGTTAGGTTAAGTTTTGTATACCGGGATTAATTTAGCAGGTGTTAAGAGATAACTAGAGGTTACTAGATGACTTGGTATGAGAGGGACAAAAGGATAACCATGTATTAAATGAAAGTGACAAGTGTCACTTGGAGATCAAGTCTTACTTTTTGACCACTATTCACTCTTTTACCATTTTACCAAATAAATCAAAAATTGACCAAAAATCTCTTCATTTCCAAGCTTCTTGTGGCCGAACTCCTCCAAGGAAAAAGAAAGGAAATCCTCTCCAAATTTCTAGCTCCAATCTTGTTCAATCTTCAATTCCAACCGTTTAATCTTGTATTTGCTCCATAAAAACCCTTAAGCGAGTGGTTGTGAGGTGATTAGTGAAGTGGTTTGGGGGATTAAGGTGCTAAGTTGCTCCTTTTCTTGGGTTGTGAAGGTGAGTAACTAAGGGACCTTTCTTTCTTCTCAATAATGTTTGATTATTGACTTACGTGAGATGAAGTGATGGATTAAGGTGTTGTTTCATGACTTTTGGTGGAATTTGGTGCATTTTTCTATTTAATCATGATTTTTCTGTTTTCATATGATTATTATGGTGTGGCCTTGGATGATGGTTGGAAATGATCTAAAATGAAGCTAGAGGGTGTAAGTTGTGGCTATTTGCGGAAAATTTTCGCATTGAAAGGAAATTTCGGAAGTTAGGGTTTCATTTAACCCCATTCTTCCTGGTACTGTTTCTCCTAGTTAGAGATCAAATTAGCCTTGGGTTAAAACATGAAAGTTGTATATGATGGTATTTTATAGTTGCCTACAAAATTTCAACTCAATCGGAGTAACGTAGCCTGTGAAAAGACTGAAATACCCCTGCTATCCTGTTTCTGTCCGAAACTGAAATTCAGCTTTGGTAATTGGTTAATTTGATTGGGAATACGACTGATTTGGTTGTTAATATCTTCTTAAGAAATATAGCTTGGTATCTTAGCTTTAGGATGGCTTTGGAATCACTTGAATTGGACTTAGGTAGCCTGAATTATGGTTATTTAACCAGAATGCGGTTTGTTAACCTGTTTATGCGGTTCTGGTTTGGTACATTGACATTTTGACCTAGTTGCACTACAAACTGGACTGAGTGGCCTTCTTCAACATTGTAGTCCTTTTCCTTAACTTCGAAACGATGTAAATTACACCTCAATCCGACAAGGATAACTTCAGTTGCGTGAATTCCGCTAAGCAACAACAAACCTGCCTTTTGTTTTCCAACCCAAACTTTGTTTTCGCATATGTCCTAGTTTGATTTTGCACTTATACATTCCATATGATTTTACTCTAGTGATATGTGGATTTGGTTTATGACTCGTATTCGAGTCTTATTGTAGCGCTAATTAAAGGTGTTTGATAGCTTGTGATTTGTGGGTGTTGAGATTTGGTTGGAAAGTAAAGAAAGACAAGGGAAATGCTGTCAAAATTTTCGCGGAGCTTCTGTACAGTCTCGGGAAATTTACTATATCTTGATGTAGGAATGTCGGAATTCAATTCCATTTGTTGCGTTTTAAACTAGATTCATAGGGCTATAAACCGTGTAAATTTCAGACCCTGTTTATGTCTGTACCATTTATGGTGATTTTTCAAAGTTGACTAAAATATTGTACCTGTTCTGTCTTTCACTGGATAAAGCAGCAACTTGAGGCTTGAATTTGATTGACTTGCGTTCTGAATCTTATGAGGTGTTTTCTGGAAAGTTATAGCCCTTTGAATGTATTTTCCAACGGTATAATTTTTACTAATTTTGGACTTACAAAACTTGAGATATGATTTTTCATATAGGGTTGTGCGAAACTGGAAAATCCTGTTTTCCTAGTATCGATCTTACTTTCATTTTCTACTTCAAATTTGAAGTTGGTCAGTCATTGTAGGTAGGGTTTTGAGGTTGTTCATGCCTTTAGAACTAATCGTTATCTTTTCACTCCAAAGTCACCTCTTCGTTTTACATTAATGGTTCATTTGGATAGGCACCTGACTTGTAATCGAGTTTTATTTGCGAATTACACTTATTAGGTTTTGGAGTCCAGTCTTAAGTGTTTGCCTTGATTGTTCTAGGAGGTGCCGGCGAGTAAAGCCACACTTGGGAAAGAAACTTTCAAAATTATCCTTGTTTGATCAGGTGAGTGCACCACTCCCCTAAATTATTGCTGAACTGGTTTCCTGTACTTGCAAATTGCTAGTTGAATGTCTTGCCTGACTGTTTATCTTGTATGAGACGAGGGTGTACTTTATCACACTCGTTCTCTTGCCTGTACTGAACGAACTGGAATCTATTACTTGTACTTGTTATGTACTTGAACTTGTTATGATGTCGTTTGGAAGAGTATCCAACGACCTTCCTGTTAAACCTGAGCTCAACTTCAGAAGAGTTAATTAAATCGAGCCAGCGTGGGCTTGGTCGAGATATTTGACAATCTATGGGTGCCTGTTCCTGGGGGAATCTTTGGGTATTGAGACTCTTGATTCCGGTATACTCGAGTATTACCATTCCTGTTTCTGTTTGGCGTTCGGGCTCGGTAAGGAGTATGTTTGGTGAACGGGATTTTGGCGTTAAAGTGGTGTTCTACGGGACTGGTTCCTTCATTTGAACGTTGACGGAGGGTCAACGAGGCTGGATCAAATATTGCAACGGGGATTTGGCTCCTGAGAGCCACCTGTATCCTTTACATTGTGGTTTTCTTTCATCTCTTGTATTTGATGTGAATATGTGCCTTAAAAGTGATTTTTCATGAGTTCTACTGTTCCTACCATTTATACTTTTGGTACCTCATTGAGCTTTTAGCTCTTCCCGTCCCGTTATCCTTGTTTTCCTTACAGGGAACCATCTTTTGGACCAATGATCATTTTGAAGAATGAATTGAGCCTGTATAAACACCCTTTTATATAGCTCCATGGAAGTTGGAAACCCTAAATGTATCTTAATACAATGTTTCCTTTTGGTTTGTAAACTTACTATATATTTGGGCATGTATATTCTCTCATGTTAAACAAAGTGTACTGGTACTGGGATGGATTGTGACGTAGCAGCGGCTCTTCCATTTCGTTTTGATTTTCGTGGGAACGCTGTACCAAAGATTGATTGTATCTTTTACTTTGGCTCATTTGGTTCTGAATGTTACCTTTTTGAAGTTCTTTTTAGCGTTTGGAAGGGTTTATGTCTGTTCCAGATCCGTAGTCCCGACGAGAGTTGGGCAGGCGGTCCGCCAAACCTTTTGGTTCGCCTTAGGGTGAGGTGGGGCTGTCACATAATTTACTCCCTAATGTTATCTTTTAGTCACTTCATCCCATAGGTAATTCAACTCAGTATATTAATAAATTTTTGATAGAAACACCCTTTTATTTTATAACATTACTACATTGTTATTATCACTTTATCCCTTTAAATTATAGTTCTAAAATCGCTTTACTCTCTAAATATTTTACCTTATCGTTAATCTAAAAAGTATGTTAAAAAATGTTTAAATGTATTTACCTTTTTTATATATAATTAAAAATAAAAAAGTTGGAATAATTATTCTTCCTTTTTTTCACTCTAAGATTCCAAAAACATAAAAATAAAAGGGTTTTATCAAATTTCTTTTTTCACACTTACTAATACTTGGAAAAGAAAAGGAGATAGGACATAAGAAAATAGAAAATTAGATTTTACAAAGAAAGAAAATAAGAAAGAATCTAATATTATCGTATTACTTTAATGTTCTCGGGATTGAAATTGGGTAATAAACATAAAACTAAAGTAATTTTAAAATAATAAAAATATTGAATTCTTTCTTGTTTGTATTAAAAAAAAATTGAGCTATTTGTCTTCCTCCCCTATTTTGTCTATTTTTTTTTCAATATTAATAAGATTGCCAAAAAGAAAGAGATTAATGTTTTAACTTTTTCTTGATACTAAAAAGGAGAAGAGCTACTCTAAAGTTTCTATTTTTTTTATTATACAAAAAAATGGGTGCTATCTTCCAAAGTTTGTCAACTTATTAAGTTGGTTTAATGGTGGAATAAATTGCCTAAAAAATATATCTAGTAAATTGATAATAAGGTTATAGTTTATGAGGATAAAATGATAATAATTTTAAAAGTTAGACATGTCTTATCACTTGAATCAATAAACTCCATTAAGTTTGACCATTAGTCTTGGGAGTAAAATGACTAAAAAATAACGTTAAGGGAGAAATTGATAATGACGCCAAACATTAAGTGGATAAAGTGATAATAACCATTTTAATAATGACGAATAAATGAATACCAATCATGTTAATTGGTGAATACGAAAGTTATCTATAACTGAAATAGCATAATGAAACAATTAAAATCCATCATTAAGAGCAAGCAAACAAACTAAAAAAGATCCCTAAAACTGAAAACCAATAATCAAATGACATAAAGTGAACAAACAAATCAATCGAAATAATGAAAAGGACAACTTAAATGACACCAAAAAGAACGTTAGAGTGCCCTTAATATAAAGAAGGCTAAGTTGCTTGTGTTTAATTTGTTTGGTGAGATTAGAATGAAAGAAGAAGAAGGGAAAAAAGATAGAAGCCATCTCCAACAGAGGAGGTAAAGAAGAAGGGAAAAAAGATTAGAATGAAACATACTCTTAACTTTAACTATCTAAACTGTCTTGTGTGTAAAATTTGGTAGTGTCAATTTGTGGTTAATTTGTCATCTAAGAAATATCCACAATGTCATTTTTGGTAAACAAAGAAATCTTTAAGAAGTCATTTAGATGTAGAATTGCTAGATCAAAATGCATTGAAAAATAATGGGCCACAATCATAACTATAAACTTTGGTGAATGTAAGCATATGAAGAGTGGTGTAAACTATATGAAAATAACTCCATATGCTTATGATACAAAATTTGCTAAGTGTGGTTCTCTCTAAATTTATGTATCATGTGTTTATCATTTACATTTCCTCACTTTAAAATATCCCATATTACTCTCTTTATTGTTCTAATGTATTACTCATATTACTGTTATCCTCATATAATAGTAGTTTCATCGTCTCAATGTTATATTGGTATCACTTCTGAAGGCTAGATTTATAAATTGTAACTCAACAAATTTTGTTTTATATTTTGGCACACAAGATATGCGATCTCTACCCAAAAATAGTTACACCATTAATTATTGTTCTTGAAAGCTAGACCCATATGCTTATGATACAAAATTTGCTAAGTGTGGTTCTCTCTAAATTTATCATGTGTTTATCATTTACATTTCCTCACTTTAAAATATCCCACGTTACTCTCTCTATTGTTCTAATGTATTACTCATATTATAACTGCTATCCTCATATAATAGTAGTTTCAATGTTATATTGGTATCACTTCTGAAGGCTAGATTTATAAATTGTAACTCAATAAATTTTGTTTTATATTTTGGCACACAAGATATGTGATCTCTACCCAAAAATAGTTACACCATTGATTATCGTTCTTGAAAGCTAGACCGAGAAATTGTAACTTCACAAATTTTGCTTCATATATTTTGACAAGAATACTATATCATAATTTACCATACTTTCTTTGTGTACAGAGAGATGACATATACTCTATAACTAGTAGAAAGAAAAAATACTATGGTGTTAATAATTAACATTAATTTTGTAAAATACTTTAGTGCAAAAAATATAAAAAAATTTAAAAAATATATATAATCACATGCAAAGCACATGTAATATTACTAGTATATATGTATACATACACACATTAAAAGTATGAGTCTTGACATTGTAGAGTGTAAGCACTCTTTGATCTTACTTTTTATTGTGCCTATATTAAGCTCCGTGCCTCTTGGTTCTTTAAATAAGATTTATTGCAATTTAATTGTAGTAGTAATTAAAAGTATGAAACATTCCAAATGATTAAATCTCAATAATGTTGGTAATTAAAATGAAAAACTACTTGTTAAAACTATTTTTCTTACTCGAAATAGTGTGACTAATTGCATTAGCCACAGTTTTAAGATTATAAAAAATATCAATGTCAAAAAATAGAAGTTTTTAGAACAAAAGAGAAAGATATAAGAAGAAAAGTGTCCATATTCATTTGGAGAATCTTAATATGAATATCATGAGACAGATGCATAGTTGTATGCTGCTTATCAATATGAAGAAATACAAAATCAAAAGCAAAAATAAAAGAATCCAGCTATTTCTATCAATTGAGTTTCAATTGACAACTAAATAACCAATCTAAGATGATTGAGTACTATTACTCATTTACATTTTTTATTAACCTCAATAACACTTAGAAAAAATGTAAATAATCCAAATTCAACAATGCACCATGCATTATTCAATTCAAATTCATAAAAAAATTGAAAAGTTCAACCGAGAAGATATGAAGTAGAATAATTAAATATTCATGTGAATTTGGATATGAGCATGGTTCATGTATTTTGTTCTTCTGTTGATCCTTGTGGGATATACGTCCTTCAATGTCTAGAAAGTGCAGATCTGGAACCTAACCCACATGATGTTGAGGCCTAGTTGTTTCCGAAAGTTGTAATTTGCCCATATTGATACCAATCAATTGGTCTGTGTGGTTTGAAACGTTATGAAATGTATGGGATCCTTTTGGAATTCCATAAATAACTTCCTCACAGCATCAATCCTGAGAATGTAGTGCCTGTCGTGGCATCCATTTTGGTGTAGCAAGTAATAGCCAATGGAACTCATGGAGTTTTGGAGATAAGCGGACAAAGATTTGTGATACTCTATGATACGTCAATCGCAACAATAAGGGAGTACTATTTTCTTTATCTTGGTTTCCCTTTTTATACATTAAGGACAATGTGTGTTAAGTGTGGGGGGGGGGAGAGAATTGAGATTATACATGTTAGTTTTGATTGACTTGTGATGGAAATGATTTGGATTTGCCTTGGAAATATTTCTTGTACTTTAATTTGGTCAAAACTAGGTTTGTTGTCAGGGAGTTTTATCAATTTATAAGAGAAAACTCTGCCAAAATTTTTGCAAAATCTTATCCAAAATTACAAATTTGCCCCAAAAAATTTCAAAATTTTCAATTTTATCCAAAGGGCAACAAGTTCCATACCATCAGTAATTCAAATTCCTTCTACTTTTGAGATAAATTTGTGTGACTTGAAAACTTCATTTATCATTTAATTTGGAAATGACTATTATGTGATTATAATTTGTACATTTATAGGAAAGTATATCTTGTAAAGTGGAGAAAATTATGCCAATATTTTGCAAATATGATGAAATTTCTTCTCTTTACTTGATTTTACATAGTTAAACAATAAATATGGTCAATAAGTGCAATACTTTTCTCATGATTATCCTTTTGAGGGAATGTTTATTATCTTTACTTTAAAAAAATGAAAAAGAAAAAAAAAGAAGAAAAGAAAAGAGAATAAAAGTTTGTAAGTCCCAAAGACAACCAAGAGGGGGGGGGTGAATTGGGTTGATTAAAATCTTGACCAAATTTATGCACTTTTTCTTTAATAAAAATTTACCTTCTTTTCTAGTAACGCTCAACCAAGTAGATTAGAAGACAATAGCAATATTGATCAGAAAAGCAAGTTTATATAAGCAATGAGAATTTTATTAAACAAAAAGTAAAATAGGAAATCAAACCAATTGTCTACCAAGCTATCCTCAAACTTGAAGACCAATCACAAGGTTGAGCAACTTCTCTTTGATGAAATATGATCAACTAGATGTACAATGGAGGGAGCACTTCCTCCTTGCCCTAAGCCACACTTAGTCAAGCTAAGAAGTTTTACAAACACTCAGATAACCCTCAACAAAGCTACACTAATGAAACTTTCAACCACAAGAGAAAAGCTCACCAGAAGTTCACACCACTTAGAGAACAAATCTAACTTTGGAGACTATTTTCTAGCTAAAATATCTCTTGAGATCTTGTAGACCAAGTGTGCAAAAGTCCTTCCTTCGTTCAGAACAGTTTGTTTTTAAAAGGGAACAGAAATGGGCTTCATTAAAGTTTCCAACGGATAGAAGGCAGATGAAGAGTCAGCTAGCCGTTGGGGCTTTCGGACGTCCGACGATCAAATTATCGTCCGAACCAATCGTCCGAAAAACAGCCGAATTGAAGTTCGGACGTCCGATGGAATTTTATCGTCCGAGCTTCAGTGTTCGAACGTCGTCCAGAGAGTTATCAAATCTTCGAGGAATTTTTAGGACGTCCGATGATCTTGATGTTCGTCCGAAGCATGCGTCCGATCCTTCAGGACGTCCGATGCTTCCTTGCGAGCGTCCGACAGTGTCTTGGCAGAGAGTCATCAAAGCTTTGTGGAATTTTTAGGACGTCCGACACGATTGTCGCGCCCCACTTTTCGAATGAATTGGGTGAACGTGAGTGATGTGTGTGTGAAGTGTGGTGTGAACGTGTGCAAAATGAAAAGTAAAAAGGCCATGGGACTTTGGAAAGCGACGATTTGGCCAAATGAAATTTTAAAAAGGGTTTTTAAAATATGAAAACGGAGTCGCCACTTGGTATAGATTTGGGGTGTACCAAGTCACCCAAAAAGTGTTTTTTAAAGACAAAGTAGTAAAACCCTTTTTAAAACGACTCCTAGTCCACGTAAGCCAAAGAAAAAGGTTCGGGGGTCACGTTTGACAAAGGGGAAGGCAATGATAGAATCCAAGGCACCCCTTTGACCTAGCCAAGGCTAGTTGCGCGACTCAAACCAATTTTTCCTAATTTTTCTACCCAAGGTATGTATCGCGTATTGGATATGTCTATATGAATGCAAAAACCTAGACCTAGGGGGATTGGGGGAAATTTCTCTTCAAAGGTTGAGTGGTGCCAATCACATTAATTGTGAAGCCCAATAATGATCCTTTTGGAGAGGTCACACCTAAACCTAAATGACGTGAAAAATGAGTGGAATGCATGCCATGTGAAAGTGTGAGTTTGTGTGAAGTGAGAAAAATGATAAAAGTAATAAGATAAGAGTGAAGGTGTGCAAATGTAGATGAAAGTACTCGTGTGCGAGTGAAGATAAAATGTTCGTGTGCAAGTGGAGACAAAAAGTGTTCGTGTGCAAGTGGAGACAAAAAAAGTGTTCGTGTGCAAGTGAAGGTGATAAAAAGGTGCATGTGTGCAAATGAGACAAAAGTGAAAGTGTAATGATAGAGTGGATTGAGAATGCATGAGCCTAGGGAATTCATGCATATTGGGTATGGGGAGACCTAAATCGTGACTCAATTTGCCCTTTGATAGAGGGAATACAAGCGTGCTAAGGCTTAGAAAAAGCCACACTCGTCTATATCCCATATTTAAGGGGACTCTCACGCAAATGTACCCTATAACTAGTATGAGATGCAAAAATCCTAAAATGAGGGGAAAAGGGGCTCGAGGAGCATGCCAGATGATAAAACTAAGGAAAAATGCATGATATGTAGTGAACAAGCAAATGATGTGCTAACGAGGGGAAATCCCTAAGGGTCTAGCGTTGGACTAGCCCATTCTATGAATTCCGACTAGCGTTGGACTAGCGGAAACGTACATTCATCCATTCCATTCATTCATGGCTATGAAAGCAAGTAGACATGCCAAAACACTCGTAAACACATAGCACATAACACTTAACATGCCCGGCTAGATGCAAGAGCCTAATAAAGCAATTAAACATGTAGCAACAAAAACAAGCAACCAAGGGAAAGGGGAAATGGACCAAATGCTCTCCGAGCACTATCTATTACAAGCCAAGAGGTGTACACATACCCCATAAAAACTTAAATAAAAGTAAAAAGCAAGTAAATGCACGCAGGGAGGTAAGGAAAGCGAAGTAGACATGCATATTCACATAACACGTAGGAGCACGTAGGGTCAAATGAAGTGCAAATGAGGGATAGAGTGTACCTCCCTTGAAGCGACGCCCTAACGTAGTGAAATTACTAATTTACCCTCCAAAATAATAAACAGGTCAAGGTACCACTTAAATTATCGAATAATCACACGAAACAACCATTAAACACAAACAAATGGAAATTGAGCATGAAACGAAAATTAAATATGGAATAGACCATGCATGTGCAAGCAAAACTCGGTCTCAAATAAAAAGCCTCAAGAATCTAAAATGGAGTGCTAAATTGAAATGCTGTGAGTGGAATCTATCGCCATCAAGTGCAAAAAATCACGAAAGGAAGAAATGGAAAATTATTAAAGTTTTAGAAACAAGATTAACTAAGCAGAATTTAAATCAAACAAAATCAAGACCACCAATGCTTCCAAGCTACCAAACTTTCATGATTTGATCCTAGAATTCTATTAACATTGTCCACAATTCACATGAAAAAACATATCAAGGCATAATTACACAAAAGAGATCCAATTGCGAAAATTAATCAACCATGCAAGCCCAATCAAAATGTTCAAGGAATTTTAAAAGGTCAAATAGCAAAGAAAAAGTCAAGCCATGGTTCCAATTGCAACTATCCTAGGATCTAATTGCAAGAAATTTGAATGTAATTGGGCCTTAGTAGACCAAGAGGAGATTTGGGGGATCAAAGTCCAATTTGTAGAAATTACTTCATGCATAAGCATGCAATCACGTTGCTTTCTTTTTTAAACAATGCTTCTGCAATTCTCTTCGCTAATCTTTGCAATCTGCTATGCCTTATTACCAAAACGTTACCAACAAAAACAGCCACACTTTTGAGTCAAATGATCATAGTCATCCCCCCATTCATCAACCAAACCACATACCATGCTTTTATGACAGAATCAAGGCAGAAAAAACTGGAATGATAGCTGCCAAAAACCAAAGAGATAACAGCAAAAAGAAAGAAACAAAGTGCAGCAAGAGTCTTCAGCCACCTTAAGGTTCGCTAGCAGCCTGGAGAACTTACGATGGACTCCAGAAAACCACCCTAACATCATGAATTAAACATGCAAGCCAATAACCTATTCAAAGTTCATTCCAGATTCATTCGAGATTCCCTACTGCAATCTTCTGGTTTCATTATGCAAGCCAAATCAGCAAGTTACCAGGGTTTCAACTACTTGTTGCGGGTTTGAAGCCAAGCATCTAAGTTAACCCAACAGCAAACGAAAGGGAAGAAATGCAGCAAGGAACGCCAGAGGTTTCATGCAAACGAAGCTGATCATCAACGATATAAGCAAACAGCAAAACAGCAATAGAGGAAAAGGAAAAATGTGTCGCGAGTTTCTGCAATTTTTTTTAGCCGCGGCTTTCCTTCCCTTTCATCATGCAAGTGAGTTCAACTTCCAAAATTTTAACTACTGACTAAATGAAACGCAGACCCTTGTTGCAGAATTGAAACCAAACATTTAAATGGCCCAATAGCAAACGAAAAAGGAATTTTTCATGCAAGTTTCATGCAAAGAATGAGCTTCCTGCAACCGAGAGATGCTGCAATTTTTATTCTGTTAAACCACTATTCCATCAGCAAATTACACTCAATTCAAAACTCCACCTTGACCTTAACAACAAAATCACCAAACTCAAAGTCCAAATAAACTAAACGACTTAGCAAGAGGATAGGCAATTCCAGAAATTTCTGCTATCGCTGTCATGAACAACAAAGCATCATTTTTTGATCACAAATGCAAACACAACCCATTTAAACATGGTAGAATGTGCACTAGACATTCAATGAAAGAACATCAGCCACAAATGGCCAACTACATTATCTGAATATGCGCTTGCAAACATAAAAGACAGCCAAAGCAACGTGAGGATTTACAGCAATGTACTTCGCTAGGAGCTAAGTGCAAAGAAACAACCAAAGCTGTAAACTTTCTGCAATTTTTCCTTTCGGCTAAGACACAGTCACGCAAGACACCAATTCATTAACCAAACTTCAGAATTTTCATTACCCAAATAAGAACCATCAATCATATTGAATCCAAAACAGAACCAGTAAACAGCAGAGGAATGCAAACAACCGACTAAAGCAAGCAGCTTTCAACTATAAAAAGGTGAATACAATACCTTGACCAAAGAATGGAACGTGTGATGACCAAGAAAAGGCTCAAATGATTCTTTTGGATGCTCGAAAGAAATGTCAGACGATGCTGAATGGAAGCCCAGTCGATTCCTTCCTGCAACTTCCAGCCGAGGATCCTTCTTGCTCCTTCCCAGTTTTCTCTTTCTTTTCCCGTAAGATTTTTCTATCCCAGCCGAAGATCCCTCTTGCTTTCTCTACATAGCTTTCTTGTTCTGTTCTCCTTCTATTCTCCTTCTACCTAGCCCAGCCGCCAACTCTATTCCCCCTCCACAACTTTCCAGCCGTCCGAAACCTCCCTCTCTCTCGCTTCAGTTCTTCTTTCACCTCCTCCGAGAGCCTCTCCCTTTTTTCCCTTTAATCAGCCGCCCCCTCACTCTTCTGTATGCCCCCTCTCTTTCAGTCTTTCTTTCACTCCTTCTCAACCTCTCCAAACCCCTAGCCGTTTCTTTTCTGGTTCCTTTCTACCTCTTAAGCCGCCGCCAACTTTCCCTTGGTAGGTTTCTTTTCTTTTGCTTCTGTTTCTCTCTTCCGAATCTCCCCTGTTTGCGGCTGCCAATCCCTTCTATTTATATCAAGCACTCAACCCTAAAAACCTCAGCCACTTTCTCTGAAATTTGCAGCTAAGGAGCTCCCCAAAGTTCACTTGCAAGCTGCGGCAAAAACGCAGCCTTCATGCTGCGCGTTTTCACTTTTCCTTTTTTTTTTTTTTTTAACTTTCAACTTAATAAATACAGAAATGATAAAATATAAATAATAATAAAAACAAATTGACAAAAACCAAGTAATAATAATAATAATAATAATGAAAATAATTTAAAAAACTAAACAACTAAAAACAACAAAAATGGCCATTTTTCCATCTTTTTTGTTTCATTTTTCATTTTTCATTTTTTCCAAGAAAGCATTGAATTTAAATTACAAACGACTAAATCATATTTTTTGAATGCTTTTTCTTTTCCCTTTTCAACAAATTCTATGATAAAACTTAAAAATAAAAAATAAAACTGGAAACTAAAAACTAAAAAATGAACACGACAAATAAAAAACTAAAAAATGAAATTACACCAAAAATTTGGTGTCTACAGTTTGCCCCTCTTTGTCCGAGTTTTGAAAAAACTTGAGACAAAGAAGTAGACACCAAAACTTACCTGTGTTATTCGGCTGCGAATTACTCAAATGATGGGGACTGTCCCCTGATGGGAAATTTTAAAAGCGGGACTGACCCGAGATAGAAATTTAAATGGGACTGACCCGAACAGGAATTTAAATGGGATAGACCCGGACCGAAAAGTAAATGGGATAGACCCACGGGATAGACCCGGACTGAAATGTAAAATTGGGATAGACCCACGGGATAGACCCGGACAGAAATTTAAAATTGGGATAGACCCGGACAGAAAATTTAAAAATTGGATAGATTTGGATGGATAGACCCGGACAGAAATTTTAAATTGGGATAGATAACCCCAACCGGGATAGACCCGGACAGAAATGTAAAATTGGGTAGACCCACGGGATAGACCGGACGAAATGTAAATTGGATAACCCAGACACCCGGACGAATTAAAATTGGGATAGACACCCACGGGATAGACCCCGGACAGAAATTTAAATTTGATGAATTGAAGTGAGATGGAGTGTTGGTGGGATGGAAACACGCACATTAGTGAGATAGGCTCGATGCTAACGGCGGTAGGATGAAAACGCGCACGTTAGTGAGATAGACTCGATGCTAACGGCGGTAGGAATGAAAACACGCACGGTAGTGAGATAGACTCGATGCTAACGGCGGTAGGAATGAAAACACGCACGTTAGTGAGATAGACTCGATGCTAACGGCGGTAGAAATGAAAACACGCACGTTAGTGAGATAGACTCGATGCTAACGGCGGTAGAAATGAAAACACGCACGTTAGTGAGATAGACTCGATGCTAACGGCGGTTGAAGTGAAAAACAATCCCAACATGACTTTTGTGAAGTTGGCGGCATAAAATCCAGGCCCAACGTGGTAAAGTGACGTTGGCGGCACCAAGTCCAGGCCCAACTTGATATTGTGAAGCTGGCGGCACGAAACTCAGGCCCAACTTGATTTTTGGAAGGTTGGCGGCACGAAATCCAGGCCCAACGTGATAAAGTGATGTTGGCGGCACCAAGTCCAGGCCCAACGTGACATTTGTGAGGTTGGCGGCACGAAACTCAGGCCCAACTTGATCTTTGGAATGTTGGCGGCACAAAATCAGGCCCAACGTGGATAAAGTGATGTTTGGCGGCACGAAATCCAGCCCAACTTGATTAAGTGATGTGGCGGCACGAAATCCAGGCCCAACTTGATGTTTGAAATGTTGCGGCACAAAATCCAGGCCAACGTGATAAAGTGATGTTGGCAGGCACCAAGTCCAGGCCCAACGTGACATTTGTGAGGTTGGGGCGAAAATCCAGGCCAACAACGTGATTTGAATGTTGGCGCACAAGTCCAGGCCAACGTGATAAGTGATGTGGCGGCACGAAATCCAGGCCCAACTGAAGTGATTGTATGAATCGCCCAACTTGACATTTTGAGGCGTTGGCGGCACGAACTCCCCAACTTGATTTTGGGATGTTGGAATGTTGGCGGCACAAATCCAGGCCCAACGGGATGTTTGGGAAGTTGGCGGCATTAAATCCAGGCCCAACGGGATGTTTGGAAAGTTGGCGGCATTAAATCCAGGCCCAACGGGATGTTTGGGAAGTTGGCGGCATTAAATCCAGGCCCAACTTGATCCCTGTGAGGTTGGCGGCACGAAATCCAGGCCCAACGTGATTTTTGTAATGTTGGCGGCATGAAATCCAGGCCCAACTTGATCTTTGGAATGTTGGCGGCACAAAATCCAGGCCCAACATGATAAAGTGCATGGTCAGCGGGATAAGACCCAGTCCTACCATCCAATTGGTCAAGAACTTGAATTTGATTTGTCAGGAATCAAGAAATTTGATTTTCCAAGTAACAAAAATTTGAATTTGATTTTTGATTCTTGACTTTTGAATTTTTCGGATTTTTTTTTTTTGAGAGAATCTTTTTCAAAATAATTTGCCCCAGTGTAGGCCACTTTTCCCTTTTTCCTTCTTGCTTCTCTTTGCAGTATCGGCCTTCCGCCTCACTGGATGCTTTTCGTCATTTTGGACCATGAATACCTGCACAGGGGGCTTAACAAAGCATGACATGCACTTGAATGTCAAAATATTACAACTACTATTCATAGAAAGAGCAGTGCGATTGATTTGAAAGTATATTACTTGGCTCTTTGACGAAATCCTCAAATGGACTATAAAACTTTGCCCCAGTGTGGGCTTATTTTACGAAATCTTGCCAATAAAAATTTTGCCCCAGCATGGGCCCATTTGAATGCAAAAATTGGTTTGGATGTCTCTCCATTTATTTGAACCAAGAGAAATCACACCTTCCAAAACTTAGAAAAGAATCATATATTCAACGTGAAGAAATTTGCATGTTGAGTTCATGCAGAAATATCATGATGAATCACTCAGAATATCACCAAATTACAGAAGATTTCTTTCTCACTTTAGCATCGATGCTTTGGGTGATGGGTCACAATTTCTGGGTGGTTCACCTTTCAGGACCAATCAAGCGACTTTATTTTTGAAATGGCTAAGGAAATGGGAGGTCAGAATTTGTCTCATTTGTGTACCCCAGTTGTATGTACCCATTCAATGTCACATCTTAGTGAAAGCAAAGAGTTTGTCACCCCTATTTCTTAAGAAAACTTAGTCAATGTATAAGCTTCATGGGCTTGCAAAATTTTGGGTAGAAATGATAGCTAAACATGTGAAATCTGGTTATACCCTTATGATCATGAGTGATCGATGGATTTTTATGAGCATAATCCTCACTTTGGATTGTCATGAAGGAATAAGTCAACGATGGACTTTATTAGCTTGTAATTTGGCTTGAAAACGATAGCTAAAGAAACAATTTTGAAAGGACATTGCACCGAAAATCGTATTTTTCAACATTGCCCTCATCTGAACTCCAGATTCTTGGACTTTGCTTGACTTTTATCATCACCCAACAGGGTCTTTCAACATCAAATCTTTTTGCATCTTTCTTTTGCATTCATTTCGCTCGTTTTTCTTTTCTTTTTCCCCCCTTCGCGGGGTTTCACATGAAAAGCAGTGTCAACCTCACACCTAATCAATTCAGAATACAGCAAAAATTTTCCGGCATCAGAAATTTTCTTGACAGGGCCATTGCAAAGAATAGAAGTCAGGGCTTTCGGCTTTTGTAATGGGGTCAGGTGGGGTGTTTAGAAAAGTTAAGGCTTGAAGGCAGATTTCAAGAGTGGTTTGAAGAATCTGAGATCGCATTGTTGCGTCAAGCCTATTTTAGGGTTAAATCAGAATTTGCCCCAGTTTATGCTCAATTGAGGCTTTTTCTCTTTCATTTTCTTTCTTTTTTCGATTTTTCGGCCTTCGGCCATTTTTGAACTTTCACAAAATTTGCCCCAGTTTATTTTTGAACCGAGGTTCACTTTTCTTCCTTTGTTTTTGATTTTGTTGCTTTTCACTTTTCCGCTTCTTGAAATTTTTCTTTTTCAACCCAACTTGCCCCCAGTGTGGGGTTTGCGATTCTCAGGGGTTGCCAAACGAAATAATTTATTCTGATGGCTCAAAAGGGATAACTAGGGATAGAATGTTCGATTGGAAAAGAAGATAGCCTGACTTGTATTCTGTTCCTTACAATAACTCTGAAAGGAAACTTTCGTTAATGCGAAATTTTTTGCGTGTATCTGAATTAATTGACTGAGGAAGACCCTTACTCATCCATATTTGTGAAACAAAGGCGATTCACATGGACAAAATCCCTTCTTTTCTTTTTCCCAAAAATCGAAACCCAGATAGATTCAAATTTCTCCAATTTGTGATTCCCTCTTTTTTCCCTTTTGGCATTTTTGCTTTTCTCTTTTCTCCCTTTTTCAAAATTTCCCAATCTCCTTCCCCAATGTGGGGTGCGATCATATGTGCACTCGAAAAGAACCACCAATTTAGCTCAAACGAGGATGCAAGGGATGATCAGTGTTTAGATTGTAGAAATGACGGCCAAAGTATCATTCTTATACCTCATGACAACCGAAGTAGCGAAATGGTCATTGAAAATCCATTCTTCTTTTGATATTTGAAAATTTTTCAATGAAGGGTAGTGATCATTAAGACCCTTATTTGAAACGAAATTATTCTTTTAAAAGCTCAAATGGGAGAGCAAATGATAAAAATCTGTATAGGTAATGAAACGAATGCTTGAAGTATCATTCCAAATTTTCCAAACAAATAAGAATAATGCACATTTTTGCTTTCACTTAGATGTGAATTGAATCTGGTTAAACCAATGGGCATTTTCAAGCAAAGATGGCCCCAATTTGCAATTTATCAATCAATGTGACTGATTTTATTTTGGAATTAAGTGAAGGAGAAAGGTATCTCATAGGGCCTTTTGAGTGACCGTTCACTCTCTTTCTTTCTGAGCACTCTTATTGTACAGGTTGGAACACCAATCGAGTGTAAGGATTTTAGGAAGCATACACTTGTGAAATTCAGGCTATAGGTTGAAAAATCTCAAATTGGGTCTTATTTCTCAAAAATCATCATGAAATCTCCAATGAGTAAGAATAAAGAATGAAATGTACATAAATATACACAAAACAAAAATTATCCAAAAAAAAATTTATTGTTGAAAAAGTTTGAAACAAAATTTCTCAATCAATTATGATACAAATGAGAAGAGAGAAACTCGTAAAGAGCTCAACACATACACTTTTTGTCTCCTTTTCTTTTGGAACAAAATGTATTAACAAATCAAATAAATAGAATTTCCCCTTTATGCTTTCGCGGCAATGTCTGCCCAAGAATCAAGCAATACTTGTAATCGTCAAGCTTTATTGGATCAAAATTATCAGATATAGAAGAATATTCTCGCCTTATTGAAACATTTTTATAAATGCAGGGGGAGGGGAAAACAAAAAGAAAAATACCCAGAGTCAGTAAGTAAGAATAAAAAATCGGTATGCATGTCCTATGGGGGAACCCTTTTTGTGCCAAGGGTAGGCCTAGAATGAGGATGCAATCCTCTGAAGTAGGCACTATACCATACCTGATGGATCCAATCAGCTCATGGAGTGAAAAAATAATTTTGAAAGAGTTTGGTCAATTGGAATGAGAAGGGACGTTTGTCAAAATAAGGACCTCGCCCGCAAGGATTGATCACTTTTGATCGGTACAAGATTTTGCAAAAACGCACGGGTTTGACCTTGACGAACTTCCTATCAAAGAGATTGGAATTCGTTGATAAAATTTCTCAGTGAATTACGGGTCAAAACCCTAATTGATCAAGTGATTGGGTGCAATGGACGGTTTTCTTCAAAATTGACTAGATTTCCCAATTTGAAATTTCGACATTGAAATCCTAATTGGTCAAATGGGTTGAATGAAATTGACAATTTATTTAAAATCGACCAAATTACCCTAAAAGGGAAACAGGTCAAATGAATTCAAAGGAATTTATCCAAAATTAATCAAATCACCCTAACAAGGGTAAATCGATCAAATAGATTGAACGAAACTTGATCTATTCAAAAATCGGCTCGGTTACCCTAAAAATGGGTAAATTGGCCAAATGAATGATTGATTCAAAAATCAGCCGAATGACCCTAAAAAGGGTAAATTAGTCAAATGAATTGACGATTTATTCAAAATTGACCGGATGACCCAAAAAAGGGTAAATTGGTCAAATGACCCTAAAAAGGGTGAATTGGTCAAATGACCCTAAAAAAGGGTAAATTGATCAAATGACTTGTCGATTTATTCAAAAACGACCGGATGACCCTAAAAAGGGTAAATTGGTCAAATGATTTGATAATTTATTCAAAATCGACCGAATGACCCTAAAAAGGGTAAATTGGTCAAATGAATTGGATGAAATGAATTTATTCAAAAATGATTAAATTGTACTAAAATTGAATGAATTGAAAAAAAATGGATTGGATAAGATGGATGATTTGTTCAAAAATCGATTGAATTATTCGCCCACTGGGTGGTTTCAAGAAATCATTACAATGCCTTGGTCTATGAGCCTCTAAAATCAAAATTTGGCCTCTATATTTATCGTCTCAACAATGAGGAATCATTTGTGAATATTCTTCGAATATATCCTTTTATGCAAGGGAATTTTACCAATTTTGAGAAAATGGCCAAAAAGTGATTACTAGATGCTCATATTCCAAAAATTGCTTCATGAAAATGATCGGACCTTTACCTTACCTTGTGCACTACCCCTTCGGATGGTACGAGAAAGGTAAACGTGCAAGTCTCATTTAGATTATATATCCGAGACATGGGGTGGTTCATTCCTAACACGGGATCCCCTAAATGGCATTCCCTTTCTATGGTTTATGCGTGATGCCAGTTTATTAAAGCTATGTAAATATGTGACAAACACGAAATGTGAGCTAAAGGACATAAATAATGCAACGGGGGGAAAAGGTCTAAACATGAAATGTATTTACTAAAAAGTAAGTGCAAAGACTGAAATTTAGACATGTGAGCTATCTAGTGGGTGAGTCACTAAAAGAGTGCCAAAGAGGCCTCTTATTGCTAAGGCACATGAATGCAAGCCAAGAAAACAAAAGAAATGGTTAGTGCAGTTGATAGTACACATAACACATTGGGAGCAATTAAGAAAAGAAATACGATAAAAGCCAATAAAAGGGGTGGAACCCCTTCCCTCGTGCCTAATTGTGCTTAAAAAGGGTGAGGCTGACTCTACCCTAGGCAAATGCTAACATGGATGCATGAGGCTGGGGTTCACTAATGCCTAGACTCGATAAAGCTTCGGTTCCCAAGCCTTCAGACCTAAAGGCGAAGGGTCGTCACTCCCAGGGCCTTTGGTCGGTGGCTCGAGTGATCCCTTAGGTAGCGCTATGGGCGCAGAGCACACCATCCGCCTACCCAAGGCAATCGATCCTAGTCCTACAAGGCGGTGTGGGATGGCGCCCACGAAAAACAAAATAAAATGGGATAAAGCAAATAAATATGCACGTATGAAGTGTTCCCCTAATTTGAGGGAAGGGGTTGAGAACCACGCGAGGCTCTAAAGGTGACACACCCCCTCCCAAATGCAATGCAAGCGCGAGATAAACAAATAAACAACATCCAATCAACCAATCACACGTACGTGAGTGAGGGAATAGTCGGATACGCGCGCAAGGCAAAAGGCCCTAAAAATGGAAAATGCAACCCTAATATCCAAATGCAATGCATAAAAAGGGTAGAAAAAGGAAACGAATGGCTAAGTCAAATGCTCGGACCCACTTAGGAAGTCCCCAGTGGAGTCGCCAACTGTCGCGCCCCACTTTTCGAATGAATTGGGTGAACGTGAGTGATGTGTGTGTGAAGTGTGGTGTGAACGTGTGCAAAATGAAAAGTAAAAAGGCCATGGGACTTTGGAAAGCGACGATTTGGCCAAATGAAATTTTAAAAAGGGTTTTTAAAATATGAAAACGGAGTCGCCACTTGGTATAGATTTGGGGTGTACCAAGTCACCCAAAAAGTGTTTTTTAAAGACAAAGTAGTAAAACCCTTTTTAAAACGACTCCTAGTCCACGTAAGCCAAAGAAAAAGGTTCGGGGGTCACGTTTGACAAAGGGGAAGGCAAGGATAGAATCCAAGGCACCCCTTTGACCTAGCCAAGGCTAGTTGCGCGACTCAAACCAATTTTTCCTAATTTTTCTACCCAAGGTATGTATCGCGTATTGGATATGTCTATATGAATGCAAAAACCTAGACCTAGGGGGATTGGGGGAAATTTCTCTTCAAAGGTTGAGTGGTGCCAATCACATTAATTGTGAAGCCCAATAATGATCCTTTTGGAGAGGTCACACCTAAACCTAAATGACGTGAAAAATGAGTGGAATGCATGCCATGTGAAAGTGTGAGTTTGTGTGAAGTGAGAAAAATGATAAAAGTAATAAGATAAGAGTGAAGGTGTGCAAATGTAGATGAAAGTACTCGTGTGCGAGTGAAGATAAAATGCTCGTGTGCAAGTGGAGACAAAAAGTGTTCGTGTGCAAGTGGAGACAAAAAAAGTGTTCGTGTGCAAGTGAAGGTGATAAAAAGGTGCATGTGTGCAAATGAGACAAAAGTGAAAGTGTAATGATAGAGTGGATTGAGAATGCATGAGCCTAGGGAATTCATGCATATTGGGTACGGGGAGACCTAAATCGTGACTCAATTTGCCCTTTGATAGAGGGAATACAAGCGTGCTAAGGCTTAGAAAAAGCCACACTCGTCTATATCCCATATTTAAGGGGACTCTCACGCAAATGTACCCTATAACTAGTATGAGATGCAAAAATCCTAAAATGAGGGGAAAAGGGGCTCGAGGAGCATGCCAGATGATAAAACTAAGGAAAAATGCATGATATGTAGTGAACAAGCAAATGATGTGCTAACGAGGGGAAATCCCTAAGGGTCTAGCGTTGGACTAGCCCATTCTATGAATTCCGACTAGCGTTGGACTAGCGGAAACGTACATTCATCCATTCCATTCATTCATGGCTATGAAAGCAAGTAGACATGCCAAAACACTCGTAAACACATAGCACATAACACTTAACATGCCCGGCTAGATGCAAGAGCCTAATAAAGCAATTAAACATGTAGCAACAAAAACAAGCAACCAAGGGAAAGGGGAAATGGACCAAATGCTCTCCGAGCACTATCTATTACAAGCCAAGAGGTGTACACATACCCCATAAAAACTTAAATAAAAGTAAAAAGCAAGTAAATGCACGCAGGGAGGTAAGGAAAGCGAAGTAGACATGCATATTCACATAACACGTAGGAGCACGTAGGGTCAAATGAAGTGCAAATGAGGGATAGAGTGTACCTCCCTTGAAGCGACGCCCTAACGTAGTGAAATTACTAATTTACCCTCCAAAATAATAAACAGGTCAAGGTACCACTTAAATTATCGAATAATCACACGAAACAACCATTAAACACAAACAAATGGAAATTGAGCATGAAACGAAAATTAAATATGGAATAGACCATGCATGTGCAAGCAAAACTCGGTCTCAAATAAAAAGCCTCAAGAATCTAAAATGGAGTGCTAAATTGAAATGCTGTGAGTGGAATCTATCGCCATCAAGTGCAAAAAATCACGAAAGGAAGAAATGGAAAATTATTAAAGTTTTAGAAACAAGATTAACTAAGCAGAATTTAAATCAAACAAAATCAAGACCACCAATGCTTCCAAGCTACCAAACTTTCATGATTTGATCCTAGAATTCTATTAACATTGTCCACAATTCACATGAAAAAACATATCAAGGCATAATTACACAAAAGAGATCCAATTGCGAAAATTAATCAACCATGCAAGCCCAATCAAAATGTTCAAGGAATTTTAAAAGGTCAAATAGCAAAGAAAAAGTCAAGCCATGGTTCCAATTGCAACTATCCTAGGATCTAATTGCAAGAAATTTGAATGTAATTGGGCCTTAGTAGACCAAGAGGAGATTTGGGGGATCAAAGTCCAATTTGTAGAAATTACTTCATGCATAAGCATGCAATCACGTTGCTTTCTTTTTTAAACAATGCTTCTGCAATTCTCTTCGCTAATCTTTGCAATCTGCTATGCCTTATTACCAAAACGTTACCAACAAAAACAGCCACACTTTTGAGTCAAATGATCATAGTCATCCCCCCATTCATCAACCAAACCACATACCATGCTTTTATGACAGAATCAAGGCAGAAAAAACTGGAATGATAGCTGCCAAAAACCAAAGAGATAACAGCAAAAAGAAAGAAACAAAGTGCAGCAAGAGTCTTCAGCCACCTTAAGGTTCGCTAGCAGCCTGGAGAACTTACGATGGACTCCAGAAAACCACCCTAACATCATGAATTAAACATGCAAGCCAATAACCTATTCAAAGTTCATTCCAGATTCATTCGAGATTCCCTACTGCAATCTTCTGGTTTCATTATGCAAGCCAAATCAGCAAGTTACCAGGGTTTCAACTACTTGTTGCGGGTTTGAAGCCAAGCATCTAAGTTAACCCAACAGCAAACGAAAGGGAAGAAATGCAGCAAGGAACGCCAGAGGTTTCATGCAAACGAAGCTGATCATCAACGATATAAGCAAACAGCAAAACAGCAATAGAGGAAAAGGAAAAATGTGTCGCGAGTTTCTGCAATTTTTTTTAGCCGCGGCTTTCCTTCCCTTTCATCATGCAAGTGAGTTCAACTTCCAAAATTTTAACTACTGACTAAATGAAACGCAGACCCTTGTTGCAGAATTGAAACCAAACATTTAAATGGCCCAATAGCAAACGAAAAAGGAATTTTTCATGCAAGTTTCATGCAAAGAATGAGCTTCCTGCAACCGAGAGATGCTGCAATTTTTATTCTGTTAAACCACTATTCCATCAGCAAATTACACTCAATTCAAAACTCCACCTTGACCTTAACAACAAAATCACCAAACTCAAAGTCCAAATAAACTAAACGACTTAGCAAGAGGATAGGCAATTCCAGAAATTTCTGCTATCGCTGTCATGAACAACAAAGCATCATTTTTTGATCACAAATGCAAACACAACCCATTTAAACATGGTAGAATGTGCACTAGACATTCAATGAAAGAACATCAGCCACAAATGGCCAACTACATTATCTGAATATGCGCTTGCAAACATAAAAGACAGCCAAAGCAACGTGAGGATTTACAGCAATGTACTTCGCTAGGAGCTAAGTGCAAAGAAACAACCAAAGCTGTAAACTTTCTGCAATTTTTCCTTTCGGCTAAGACACAGTCACGCAAGACACCAATTCATTAACCAAACTTCAGAATTTTCATTACCCAAATAAGAACCATCAATCATATTGAATCCAAAACAGAACCAGTAAACAGCAGAGGAATGCAAACAACCGACTAAAGCAAGCAGCTTTCAACTATAAAAAGGTGAATACAATACCTTGACCAAAGAATGGAACGTGTGATGACCAAGAAAAGGCTCAAATGATTCTTTTGGATGCTCGAAAGAAATGTCAGACGATGCTGAATGGAAGCCCAGTCGATTCCTTCCTGCAACTTCCAGCCGAGGATCCTTCTTGCTCCTTCCCAGTTTTCTCTTTCTTTTCCCGTAAGATTTTTCTATCCCAGCCGAAGATCCCTCTTGCTTTCTCTACATAGCTTTCTTGTTCTGTTCTCCTTCTATTCTCCTTCTACCTAGCCCAGCCGCCAACTCTATTCCCCCTCCACAACTTTCCAGCCGTCCGAAACCTCCCTCTCTCTCGCTTCAGTTCTTCTTTCACCTCCTCCGAGAGCCTCTCCCTTTTTTCCCTTTAATCAGCCGCCCCCTCACTCTTCTGTATGCCCCCTCTCTTTCAGTCTTTCTTTCACTCCTTCTCAACCTCTCCAAACCCCTAGCCGTTTCTTTTCTGGTTCCTTTCTACCTCTTAAGCCGCCGCCAACTTTCCCTTGGTAGGTTTCTTTTCTTTTGCTTCTGTTTCTCTCTTCCGAATCTCCCCTGTTTGCGGCTGCCAATCCCTTCTATTTATATCAAGCACTCAACCCTAAAAACCTCAGCCACTTTCTCTGAAATTTGCAGCTAAGGAGCTCCCCAAAGTTCACTTGCAAGCTGCGGCAAAAACGCAGCCTTCATGCTGCGCGTTTTCACTTTTCCTTTTTTTTTTTTTTTTAATTTTCAACTTAATAAATACAGAAATGATAAAATATAAATAATAATAAAAACAAATTGACAAAACCAAGTAATAATAAAATAATAATAATGAAAATAATTTAAAAAACTAAACAACTAAAAACAACAAAAATGGCCATTTTTCCATCTTTTTTGTTTCATTTTTCATTTTTCATTTTTTCCAAGAAAGCATTGAATTTAAATTACAAACGACTAAATCATATTTTTTGAATGCTTTTTCTTTTCCCTTTTCAACAAATTCTATGATAAAACTTAAAAATAAAAAATAAAACTGGAAACTAAAAACTAAAAAATGAACACGACAAATAAAAAACTAAAAAATGAAATTACACCAAAAATTTGGTGTCTACAACGATCGATGTGCGTCCGACAGAAACTCCTTCTTGATGTTCTTCATCCCTTCGGACGTCCGACAGATTCCTTTCGGCCGTCCGACATGAGTGTCCTGTTTTTGCTCACGACATATTTGTACCTGATTCTTTGATAGGCAACAACACTTATATTTGAAGAAAGTTAGATAAAACATTTCAAGGAACCAAGACTAACAAAATTGTCATACTTAAAAGACAGTATCTTTGATCGGAACAAAACAATGACTAAATTTGTTTATATTATTCCAATCTTGTTTGCCACATCCAAAGCATCGTAGTCTGGAGTTAATCGAACATATGCTTACTTTGTTCCACCAGGCCTGATCAAAGTGTTCACATTCTTGGTCTGTATAAACATTTCAACGAACTTTTGTGATCATCAAAACCAAGAATAACATTCTCCCCCTTTTTGATGATGACAAAACAAAAGTTTGAAATGAAATTTGATGATTGCATTATAAGCTCCCCCTTTCTCACGAACTCCCCCTTACTTAGTGAATCATAAAATTTTGAAAATTTTGAAAAAGCTCCCCCTCACTTGGCTGCCCATCCGAGTTAAACAATTTTCCAAAAATATGACAATTAAGCATATCAGCCAATCCAAATTTAAACAATCAATCCAACATATCCAACATCACCAATTATCAATCATCAATCAACACCAATCATCAATCATCAATCAATCCAGTCCTCTCCCCCTTTTTGTCATCACAAAAGGGCAACCAATCACATCAACACATCCACAAACACATTCATCAATGAAAACCAAATTCATTGCACCAAAATACTTAAACATCCATAAACACAGTCATCATTCAAAATACTTAACATAAACATACAGTACCAACAAGAGAAACATTGAAAGAAGGTTACAAATGTTGACCATTACAAACACATAAAATAGACAAACAGAATGCAAATGTCCTAAGTAGTGAACTATGTGGATCCAGGAGTTCTTCGAGAGAGCTGATATTGGGAGAGGTCCTCCTCTTCAGTTTCTTCATCAGTTTCAGCATCCACTTCAACTGGTTCCTTGCCTTTATCTGCTGTGGAAGGACCATGAGGAGTCATAGGAGTTGATGAACCAGGGTCTGGAATTGATGAGCTTGGATCAGTGGGGTGTGGCTCTTTGTCATGGGACACTTCCTCAACCACAGGTGGGGGAAAGAGAAGGTTCTTTTTGTCTAGAAAGGCAGTTTGTTGCTCAGAGGTCATGGTGAGCATTAGGCCATGTTCTAGAAGAAGAACATGCTGTTTGAGTTCATGAAGAAGCTCAATCACTCCATCATTGGAGGAGGAAGATGCCTTAGTGGCAGATTTCCTAGGATGAATGGGAGTGAGTGGAATAGATGAAGGATCATGTGCAGCCTTAGACCTACGTTCACTGGACGATGCCTCTTTATAAGACCACATATTATCTTTAAAAACAAGATTTTTCCTTTCAAAGTATCCTTTGGTAAAGGCATAAGAAGATGCTTCTTTGGGACAAACACCTAAAATTGGAACTTTGAAAAACTCAAAAATCTTTTGAAGAAACTTTCCATAGGATAGTTTTCTGCGAGAGTCAGTGGTATAGCGAAGTAAAAACTTGCACATGACAAAACCAAAATCAATCCGAATTTTTTCTCGAAAACAATAAAAGAGGTACAACTCCATTTTGTTTGCATCAGTTCTATGGCCATCAGTAGGCACAAGCAGGTTTGAAATGATAGAAAAAGCAATTAAATTCACAGGGGCAAGATCATTCAGTTTAGCATCAGCAGGGGAGGAAAAACTTCTTTTAAAATAGGTCATCATTTTAGCCCCATCAAAATGATTATCAGCATTAGGGTGCTCTTCATAGGAAAAGAAATTTGCAATTTTATCCTTGCACCCACGTTCAATGGTAGTATTTAAAATGGAATTCACAATTTCAGAGTCAAAGATTAAGTCTACCCCATTAACCCTGGAAAAGATTTCAGTTTGGTCAGAGCCTTTCCTAAGATTAGCAAAAAATTGATGCAGCATTTCAGGATAGTAAACATTTGGCATAGAAATGATATGCGACCATTTCTGAAAAGCAAACAACTTCAGAATGGTTTCTAAACCTATGGGACGAAATTCAGAAGGGTTTACAGTACGTTGAGGGATGACACCTTTCTGGGATATCAAGGAGTGTTTGTCTCTTGCTGTATCATCAAAGAATGTAGGGAGTGGGGCTGATTTTGGAGGCGGTTGAGCAGAGGTTCCCTGTCCAGATTCAGGCTGAGAGGTGGGTTGTGGAGTAGGCCGTGACATTTGGCCCTTTATGGCTCCTCTCTTGAAGCGTTTGGATGAACGTTTGACCGTAGGAAGATCCTCATCCTCATCCCTGAGTGGATGCTTGCGTCCGGCAGTAACCTTTCCTCCTCTCAGATTCACCATTGTGTGAAATGTGTGGAATGAAGAATGCAAATGATGCACACAGTGGTAGGGAAGTGATTTGCACAGAAATTTTGGGACAAAAAGGCCTTAAACAAGATTTGGCAGAGCGGTTATGAGAAAGTAGGGTTTTGAAGGAAATTTGGGAATTTGTGAAATGTTATGCGATTCGGGGAAAGGATCAGGAGAAATGAATCGCAATCAGTCAGAAAAAGTTTTGTTTGAGTCAATTTGAGAATGAGAGCTTCAAAATGGTACGAATTTGAGAGTGAGGGAAGAGAGAGTTTTCGTCCGAGAGGAAATAGAATAGGAAGAGTCTGAAACAAATGAGAAAGAAGGTTATTTAAAAAATTGATCCGTTGCACTGTCGGACGGCCGAACGACGTTGTGCCTCCGACATCTGCGTCCGAACAGGCGCAATCTGGAAAATGGCTGAAGAACATCATTGGACGTCCGTTCATTTTCTTTCGGACGTCCGAAGACCCAAAAATTAAGATAATTTTTCGATTATTCCTAGTTTTGATCTTAGATGAATGAACTGATCTAATGGCAAAGCTTTTGTAAAAATATCCGCAAATTGATCTTTAGAACAAACATAATTTACACATATTTCACCTTTTTGAACAAGATCACGAATAAAGTGATGCTTAATATCTATGTGCTTTGTCCTAGAATGATGAATAGGATTTTTGGTCAAATTTATAGCACTAGTATTATCACAGAATACAGGCATGCCGTCATACAACAATCCAAAATCATTCAAGGTGTGCTTCATCCATAAAAGTTGAGCACAACATGCACTAGCGGCAATATATTCCGCTTCGGTTGTAGACAAAGAGATTGCACATTGTTTCTTGCTAAACCAAGAGACTAAACAATTTCCAAGAAAATGACAAGTTCCACTAGTACTCTTTCTATCCACACGACAACCTCCAAAATCAGCATCCGAATAACCATATAGTGCAAGCTCATTAGATCTAGCATACCAAAGACCATAGTCTAATGTACCTTTCAAATACCTAAAAATCCTTTTTACAGCATTCAAATGTGATTCTTTTGGACAAGATTGAAATCTAGCACACAAGCAAACAGCAAACATAATATCAGGTCTACTTGCGGTTAAATAGAGTAGGCTTCCGATCATACCTCTATAATGCTTTTCATCCACATGATTACCTTCTTCATCTTTGTCAAGCTTTGTAGAAGTGCACATTGGAGTTCCAACTTGCTTTGAGCCCTCCATGCCAAACCTTTTCAGCAATTCCTTGGTATATTTTGCTTGATTTATAAAAATTCCCTCAAGAGCTTGATGTATTTGAAGTCCAAGGAAGAAATTTAATTCTCCCATCGTACTCATTTCAAATTCACTTTGCATAGTGGTGGAAAACTCCTTACATAGATACTCATTAGTAGCACCAAAAATAATATCATCAACATATATTTGCACAATAAGAAGGTCATTCAACACTTGCTTAGTAAAAAGTGTGGTGTCCACAACACCCCTTTTGAAACCATTTTCAATCAAAAAACCACTTAGTCTTTCATACCAAGCTCTTGGAGCCTGTTTTAGACCATATAAAGCTTTAGATAGTTTAAACACATGACTTGGAAATTTTGTATTTTTAAAACCGGGGGGTTGATCCACATATACTTCTTGATCAATAAAACCATTTAAAAAAGCACTTTTAACATCCATTTGAAACAATTTGAAGCCTTTAAAGCATGCAAAAGCAAGAAGCATTCTAATAGATTCTAATCTAGCTACGGGAGCAAATGTTTCATCAAAATCAATTCCTTCTTCTTGTGCATATCCTTTAGCAACTAATCTGGCTTTATTTCTTACAACAACACCTTTATCATCCAACTTATTTCTAAAAATCCACTTTGTGCCAATGATAGGTTGATTTTGAGGTCTATTAATAAGTGTCCAAACTTCATTTCTCTCAAATTGATTAAGTTCCTCTTGCATTGCCAAAATCCAGTTTTCATCCTTTAAAGCATCATTGATATTTTTAGGTTCAAAAAGAGAAACTAAAGCAAAATTGTCAATCAATTTTCTAGATGAGGAACGAGTGTTTACCTTCTCGGATGGATCACCAATTATAAGCTCTTTTGGATGATTTTGGCTGAATTTCCAAGCCTTGGGAAGATCTTTGAGTGGATCATCATTTTTGTCTTCGTCTTCCTCTTCTTGATCATTATGAAATTCATTTTCCATTTCAGTTGCTGCTGGTTTAGAGCTTCCTTCATTTCCAATTGATAGCTTTTCCATTCCTTCGCGAACACCTACATCATCATCCTCACACGAACTTTTGGAATTATCATCATTGGTTTCATCAAATGTTATATGTATAGCTTCTTCAATCACAAGAGTCCTTCTATTAAAAACTCTATATCCTCTTTTATTCTCACAATACCCCAAAAATATTCCTACATCAGATTTTTTATCAAACTTACCAAGATGTTCCTTTAGATTCAAAATAAAGCACTTACAACCAAATACTTTGAAATAACCAACCGTAGGTTTCTTATCAAAAATCAGCTCATAAGGAGTTTTCTTTAAAATAGGTCTCAAGAGTATCCTATTCATCACATAACATGCGGTGTTTACCGCTTCAGCCCAAAGATATTTAGGTAACCTACATTCATTCAACATAGTTCTAGCAGCCTCTTGGAGAGTCCTGTTTTTCCTTTCTACAACACCATTTTGCTGTGGAGTCCTTGCAATAAAAAACTCATGTGTTATACCATTATGATCACAAAATTCTGGAAAACCACAATACTTGAATTCCGTCCCATTATCACTTCTAATCCTAACAATTTTTAACCCAAGCAGATTTTGCACTTTAGCAAACAATGAAGTAAAATTCTTGAAGGCATCATCTTTATGAGCAAGAAATATCACCCAAGTGTATCTAGAATAATCATCAACAATTACAAAACAATATCTTTTACCTCCCAAGCTAGTAATTTGAGTGGGACCAAATAAATCAAGATGCAAGAGTTCCAAAGGTTTAGAAATAGATACACACATCTTAGGTTTAAAGGAATTTTTTGTTTGCTTCCCAAATTGACATGCATCACATATTTTGTCCTTATCAAAACTGATTTTTGGCAAGCCTCTAACCAACTCCTTTTTCGAAATTTCCTTTAGTAAATCCATGTTAAAATGACAAAGTCTTCTATGCCACAACCAAGGATCTTCATTTGAAGCTTTAAGACATTTTAAGCTAGAAGAATCAATTTTATCAAGAACCACAATATATATGTCGTTGAACCTCTTACCTTTGAACACAATATTATATTTGGAATCAAGCACAATGCATTCATGTTTTTAAACAACACATTCAAGTCTTTATCACACAATTGACTAACACTAAGCAAGTTATAACTTAAGTTATCAACTAAGAGCACATTATGGACAAAAGTATCACCATTCTTACCAACATCACCTATTCCAATCGTCTTAGCTTTCACATCATCACCAAATGTCACTTTTCCACTTGACTTTGATTTCAGCTTTATGAACAAAGAGGGATCACCGGTCATATGCCTTGAGCAACCGCTATCAATAAACCATTTGGACTTGTTTGAGCATTTTTCCTGAAAAGAGAAAGTGTTTGGTACCCATTTTAATTTTTGGGTCCGCAATAGTTAGCATTGTATCTAACTAACCACATGCATTTCATCCCTTTGTTCAGATTTCTTTTCACATAGCAATCACCTTTCAAATGCCCTCTTTAACAACAAAAATCACACATAATGGAAGAGTCCTTAACATGTATTGGTTTGACATATCTCAATCCACCTCTTCTATATGTTGTGAAACCATGTGCATTTTTGTTGTGTACAAATGTTCTTTGAAAAGTAGTAGGATGTGTAGATGACATGTTCTTTTTGATAAACTCCTGCTTTCTTGCTTTCAAAGTCTCATCCAAGTTGTCCATCCTTTTTTTCAAATCACCATGTCTTTCCTTCAGCATTTCACAAATATTTGTCTTTCTATCAAGCTCATTTTGAACATTACATCCGGCTCTTACAAGACTTTCATTGTCAGTCTTTAGTTGTTTATTTTGTTGAAAAAGACTTGCATTTTCATGAATGAGAAAAGCCATTTTCTGTTTTAACTGCTTGTTTTTATCATAAGATTCCTTCAAGGCATTATGCAGTTTTTCAACAAAGGATTCAAGATCATCATCTTCATCATCATCACTTTCAGATTGAGAGTGTGTGGAAGTTACCTCATTATTTCCAATAGCCATGAAGGCCATTTGAGCTGATTCTTCTTCTTCTTCTACTTCCCCTTCGGAGTTGCATTCATTCCAAGTAATCTGAAAGTTGTTGAATCTTGGCTTCCGATCAGCTTTTCCATCTTTCATCTTCTTCATGGGGCATTCGTTTGCATAGTGTCCAAGCTGTCCACATTCGAAGCATTTGTCCAACTGTTTCTTGTTGAAATCTTGTTTTCCTTTGTACTTTGCGATAGATGGCTGATTCTGGAATTGATTGCTAGGTCCTCCCCTTCTAAACTTTCTTTTATTCAAGATTCTCTTGAAGCCTCTGGTGATGAGAGCAAGATCATTATCATCACCATCCGAGTCTTCATCATCCAAGTGAGCTGTATCATCTTCACCTTGAGTAGTCTTTAGAGCAATGTTTCTCTTTGCTCTAGCTTCCTCTTCCTCCTGCACTTTAGATTTCAGTTTCAACTCATAAGAGGTTAGTGAGTTAATGATAGATTCAATAGGCACAGAACTTAAATCCTTAGCCTCCTCTATTGCAGTCACTTTATTTTCCCATTCTTTGCCCAACGCATTGAGAATTTTCCTGTTCTTCTCTCCCAAGGTGTACTCTTTGCCCAACACCTCGAGATCTTTGATCAAATCAGTGAACCTGCAATACATTTTGTCAATATCCTCAAGAGGTTCAATTCTAAATGATTCATATTTTGTGACCAAGATAGCCTTTTTCTGTTCTTTAACGTTGTCACCACCCTCATGGATTTCTCTTAGTTTATCCCACATTTCTTTGGCCGATTTGCAGCCTTTTACTCTAATTGATTCATTTGAATCTAGGGCACTATAAAGAACATTCATGGCCTTGACGTTCAATGTGAGGTTAGTCCTATTTGAGCATTCATTTCAGCTCTCATTTTTGGCCGAAGCAACCCTGTATCTGCATCAAGAAAGTTAGCTTCATGCGGTCCTTCACTCACAATAAACCATAGTTCAATATCAATAGATTGCAAAAAGATAATCATCCGTTCTTTCCAGCTAACATAGTTGGAGCCACTGAACATGGGAGGCCTAGTAACAGATTGCCCCTCAACAAACATAGCATGACTGGTTGTCATCTTTACTCCAAGCCGTTAGAGCTTAATCTCAAGGAGACCAAGCTCTGATACCAAAGTTGTTCTACTACAATGGTTCTTGTGCTTAGTAACCGGGAGTTATCATCTACAAATGTCGACTTTTGCGTAAAATAGTACTTGAATTAAGAGTATGCAAAGCAACTTGAGAATGTGAAGTGTTGAGTAACCGACAATCTTTATCTAAAAATGTCGATCTTTGTGTCAAAAAGCACTTTCACAACTTGAGTGATATTTAGCTATGTTATATGAATAAATCCCTCTTTAAATATGAATAAGAAGATGATCATGAGTTTAGTAAACATTTTCGGTGACCATATGAGTTACTTGCTTGTGAAATTGGGTAAGGATGAGAAAATGACTTGAACTAGTTACAATTATGGTATAATTGTCTATTCTTTACTGGATATTATGAGTACTTGAGATTAATGGAGTGATTGCATAATGATTATTTACCTTATTTGGAGAAAATGAAGTTGAATTGTGCACAAATGTTTATTTTTAAAATTTTGGATCATTGTTGGTTTGTATTTCTTATTACTTGAGGAAAAGCAATGGTTCAAGTATGGGGAAGTTTGATAAGTGTATATTTTACATGTTTTTAGTGTGTTTTATTAATTAGTTTTGGTGTGTTCTATTTATTTTTATAGCTAATGAACTAAGGTTTTAGTAAAAATATACATTTTGTGATTTAAGTGTCAAAAATTGTATTTCTATGAATTTTAATGGTGAAAACTTCATGTTTTTGTAGGTTTAATGAGGAAAAGCACTGTCTTCTTGCTTTCCTTTCTTTTCCAAACATTTTGCACAATGAAATCAGTCCAAATTCAATTCATTTTTTGAACCAGGGTCCTAGAAACCTTTAATAAATACTTGATGGTTGATTTACATAAAAAATTTTCAAAATACAACATCCCACAACAAACTAGACTAGTCGGCTAACAAGAAGGAAAAGCTTTTTAGTTTTCCAGCTTTATCATACTTTTAAAATCATGCCATATCTCACTCAATACAAGTTCAAATTACGAATGGTTGGTGGTAAAAAAGGTTCAAAATACTTCATTTCATTAGAAGAAACATTTCCAAAATCAGTTCACAAGTAGTTCGAATTCAAGCCACAAGTTGCAGCTTCTCATGTCCATTCGAATGGAACAGGCAGACAAAACAGAACAGAACAGCCGATTTTATCAATTCACTGCAGTTCACTCAGATCGAGCTAGCAAGTGATTTTTATACCGTTAGAAAGCTACGGATGTCTATTTTTGAATGCCACTAACGACACTCAGTTTCGACTTTTATACAAAGAGTTATGTTCGATCAAAGGAGCACTGTATGGCTGCCCTGAACCCATTTCCAGATTTCTTTAAATTTTGAAAACTCAAGTTTTGCTCAACCAAATCAAATGATTTTCGGACGGCACTTTGTACACACAATATACCACACATAATCATCAATTTCACAGCAAAATAAGTACCAAAAATTCGAAAACAATCACTGAGCAACAAGGACAAATTTTCGGCCAGCTCTAGTGCACCACTTCCTTCGATTTTTCCTTCACTTTCTAACCGTATTCAACTCAATCAACACATAAACAATCACAAACAACTAATTACACCTCAAGGCAGCTACCTAAAGGCATCATCAAGTCTGCTAGCTTAGAGTTAAAATAAGAAAAATAGATTTCCTCAAGTCCTCTACCTATTTCATGCTTTGGGTCATCAAACTCATGAAATCTAAACTTGATTCTTGAAGGAAAATGGAGAGATTGCAAGAGTTGTTGGTTACCTCCTTAGTTCTTGAAGAAACCAGAATTTTCACCACAAAAACCTCTAAAAATTTCCACTAGATGATATCTTCCACCAAGCTAAAGCTAATCTCCAAGAAGTATGGAAGTTGGATGGTGATTTGTGAGAGAAATGGAAGCAAATATGGTGCAAGATGAAGGAGCTTTCTTCCTCCTCTTCCTTTGCTGTTTTCGGCCGGCTCCAAGAGAGAGAAGAGAGAGGGTTTTGTGTTGAGTGAAGCTTCTCTTGGAAGCTTTAAGAATTTGTGGCCAAAAATGATCCAAAAGTCAACTAGGAATAGTGCGCGAATAGTGTCCCGAACTACCACTTTTCTCTCTTGTTTGTTGCACTTGTGCACTAATCCTCAAATGGAATTCCTTTAACACTATAACTATTCATTCTTAGTAGTCTAATATAAATTTCTTAAATCTCCACTTAGTCATTTCGGCGCGAAATACGCGAATTTTCGATTCACGCGCTCTAAAGCGAAAATTCGAACTCACTCACCTCTAATCTCTCAATTAACTTTTCTTAGTCTACTATTGATCATTTTTAATTTTTCAAGATTATTGCACTCTCGGATCGAATATTACCTCGAAAAATGTGTACTATCTATTTCACGCTAAACGAGCCTCCGAAAAATTAAATTTGCTAACGAAACATTTTTAAAATATAAGTGAAACCTTGTTCCATGTAAATGAATTTAAAATGGTTGAAATAAATTATTCGGAGAAAACAGGTGAATAAATAATTAGATAAGCCAGTAAAATAAGATAAAAATAAGGAAATTTTTGGGTTCTCACATGTTCTACATTCACACAACCTTTCCAACTCATCTACAACTCAGAATTTCGACTGTATCTGACCAAGAAGAGTGTGGAAACTTGGAGAACAACTCTTGATGAGTTCAAAAGCCAACTTTGCCAACCAAGAAACAACTCACCTTGATCTTGAATTCTCTATAAATAGCAGCCTTTGGAGACCATTTTCTCAACTTTGGAAGGCTAGAGAAACTCTGCAAAAATATAGTCTTCATTAGTTTTTCTTAGTTCATTAGTATAGTATAGTTAGAGTAGTTTATCCTTCTTGTGTTTATAGTTAGATGTGGACGAAGATTTGAAGAGCAACGATGAAGAGTTTGAAGCTCATGTGACAAGGGTGACTTCTCTCCTATCACTTTCTTTTTTGTAATTGAATTCATATTTAGCTATAGTACAAGTTTGGTGTTTGTTTTCATGTTTAGTTAAAGTTTATGCCTAGAGTTATGGATAAACTTTCTATATCTTGTTAGTGGTGTTTACTTGGTTATTTGATGATAATATTTTGAGCAAGTTATTTATCCCTTTTGCTTTTCTAATCATGATTAACCGGTCATTAATTATGATAATCTTAAGGTGTTAAGTTTGCAATGAGAATTGAAATTTAACATTAGTTCAAGAAAGTGATAAATCTAGGGAATACACTCACGAGAGTAAGGGTGCACTTTTGTGGCTTTAGTGACTTGTTTAATGTAATTTCATAGAAGAAATGAACTTGTAATTAATTCATAACAACGAGAGTAGGTATAGCTTAATTACAAGTATAGTTGATTCACTACGAGAGTAGGTTTCATATACATGAGGAAATTACGCCATAACTAGCCAAGATAATAGCATTCACTTATCCGGTAACTTCACTTGCAATAATAGTAAGGAATTCCATACCTCTAGGAGTTTTTTATTGTATTTTTGTTACTTTTACAATGTAGATTTAATTTCTTGTACTTGTGATAGTCTAAATAATAAAGAAGTTCGAAAAACATCAATAACTGACAATTTTCCATGTAGGATCGACACCTAATATCCCTACGATCAATAAACGACTCATATACTTACGAAAAATCGTGTGTGGGGTATTTAGAAATTTACAAATGTAAAATTTGATTGTGGATACCCCGCGCTCATCACCATTCTTTCATTTCAAAGCTCCGAAGGCATAACTGCCACTAAAGTGTATTCTGTAACTATCTATTCATTTGTTTTATTTCTTTCCTTCTCTATTTGTGCTTTACTTTAATTTTTACTTTGAGTAATATGAAATTTTTTTCTGCATCTAACTTCTTGTTAATATAGCATTTCACTTTCTCAATTTACATGTTCATGTGATGGAATCTAGGAAAATATCAAATGACAGAAGTTTCTCCCTTTAACATCACTTGGAGTTATTCATGAGTGGTTTTGAAATCTATCCAGTTGATGGTGTTATATTTTCAAAAGGAATGCATTGTTTTTTAAATCCTCCCACTTGGTGGTGTTGTTCTGTGTAGTAATAGACAATGATTGTTGTAACAGTGGTGCTTTTTCTTTCTTTTGTCATAGTAGAGTCTATATGCCATCTTTTGGGATAGATATTTTCAGATGAATTTCAGTACCACTGGCTTAATTAAGAAAGTACACAAATATAGCGTTCAATTCTTATTGAGGATACCATATTGTAATAATTCGTGTAGAGTTCTTTACAATGATGCAAAGATGCATTGGGTTGCTTTTTTTTTGTGTATTCCTAATTTATTTGAAAAATATCTCGAATATGAGGGTGTTCCTTATTCTCTTTAGTCACCTTTGGTTTCAAATCAGTCAAAATTTATGATCAATCTACTAATAATCTAACCTATTCAATGAAATGGCAAAAATAAGAAATTTGAAATTTATAATCAATTTGTCAACAACTTATCTACTCTATCAAATGGCAAAAACAATAAATTTGATGTATTCTTGCTTGTTTTTCCATGGCCAACAATGAAATTGGAAACATTCAATGATTAATCAATACTTCCTCTGTCCCAAATGTTTTGTCATGTTTCAGGAAATCAAAATTTTAAAAATATTGATTTGATTGTGATATTTATAAAATTTTTTCCAATTTTAACCCTTAATATTCAAAATTTGAATTTGAATGCAACATGCACATAATTTAAGGAAGGGATAATCTTGAGAAAAGAGACTAAAAGAGCTTTGACTTTCTTAACATTTTTGGACATCTAAAAATAAAATTATGACATTTTCAATGCGACAAGGGAGTAATACTTTGTAAAAAAAATTTGTAAAATTAGTTGCAACAAAATATGATGAATCAATGATGGATAGCTTTTTTTATGAAAAGGGTAAGTTTTGATTTGCTAAAGATAAAGGAACTTGATTGTAAATTTAGTTTTCAAAGTGAAAAGATCCAAATTTAGATCCCTTAAAGTACTAGTTGACAATACGGGATATTCCCACGAAAAGTTTTATAATAAAGAATGACCACCTTGTTTATTCTTGATGGTATTATTGATGAACTCATATAATTTGAAGTGTAAATTGGAGAACCAATCTATTTCTGTTATAATAATGATAAGGCTTGTCTTCTAAAGTATCAAGCTCTACAAAAATAAGAAAAAGAATAAAAAATGCTTTACAATAATAAGCATTGAGACAAATTTTTAATAGCAACGAAGTTTATGGAATATTAGGCACAAATAACTACTATATAAGTTTGTCTAATGAATGCACTCCTTGATCAAGATAGTTTTTAAAATAGTGACACTAAATTAGTTGCAATAATTATGAGTTTTTGTTGATAGGATATATTTGTTTTTGTGTAAATGAGGCGCTAACAAGAAAAAATATTTTAATGATGATGAGTTTTTGTTTTTATGTAGTTTCAAGCACTACAATAGAGATTAATCTTTCATACAACTAGAAATGCTATTCATGATGTTGAGTTCTATTTTTGGGAAAAAAATCTTCCACATTCTTAAAAATTTCGTAGGCATACTGTTAGTTTACTTATAATCATAGTAAATATTTGTAGATAAATGATAAGTTTTGGTAAGAAAATAGATAAATTTTTTTATTTCCAAACAAAATGATAAATTTTATGAATGATTAAAATTTACCACTTTACCTCATAAAGGTATTAAACGTTAGAATTATAAGTTTGATACAAATAATAGTAAGTTTTTTCCCAAAAAAATGGTATTTTTATTAGTAAAATGGTAAATTTGGTGAATAGATCAAACTTTCTACTTTATTGAACAAACTTACTATTTTACTTGAGAAACTTACAACAATTGGAATCAAAAAGTTTAATTCAAATAATAGTAAATTTTGTCCCAAAAAAGTATATTTATTAATAAAATAGTAAATTTGGTGAATGGATCAAACTTACTACTTTATTTGACAAACTTATCATTTTACTCGAGAAACTTACCAAAATTGGAATTGTAAGTTTAATTCAAATTATAGTAGTTTTTTGTCCAAAAATGGTAACTTTAATTGATGATATGGTAAATTTAGTGAATTGTTTAAAGTTGCTAATTTATCACAAAATTTACCATTTTATTCTAGAAACTTACTACAATTAGAATCAGTATATTTAAGTCAAATAATTGCAAGTTTTTGTCAAAAATAGTAAGTTTAATAATAAAATGGTAAATTTGATGAATTTTTCAAATGTATCACTTTATTTGAACTTACTATTTTCGTCAAGAAACTTACCATAATTAGAATTGGTAAGTTTAATTCAAATTATAGTAAGTTACTGTCGAAAAATCGTAACTTTTACTAATCATATGGTAAAGTTGGTGAATTGTTCAAACTTGCTATTTTATTATACAAATTTACCATTTTGTTCTAGAAACTTACCATTTTGGGAGGAGAAGAATGAGTTGGATGGTTCGGGGAAAGAGAGTATAAATGAGAGGTTTTAGATTTGATCCTTTCCACTTATATAAAGAAGAAAAAAGGAAAAAGTTTATGTCAAATAATTGTAAGTTTTTGTCAATAAAATAGAAAATTTTATTAATAAAATGATAATTTTAATGATTGTTCAAACTTACTACTTTTTTTTTTTAAAGGCAAGCCCCGTACATGGGGTGGGATGCTAGTTCAAATTTTATTAATAATAAAAGATTAAAAATACTGTTAATCTTTGTTCTTAGCTTTTGATGTTTACAAAACAAATGGATGATACTAACATCTCTTCAAAATATACTTTCAGCTATGAAACAAATCAGATTCAAAGATCAAGTGCAATTAAAAGAAACAAAGGTTGCTGAAAGCTGTCGGACGCTTGTGAAGACAGGTCCGGACGCCCGATAATCATTGCTGTAACAGCCCCACCTTCCCCTAAGGCGAACCAAAGGGGTTAGCGGACTGCCTGCCCAACTCTCGCCAGGACTAACGATCAGTTACACTCGATCTAGAACGTTTCGGGAAAGTAAAAGTGCGCTCGGACAAGCCACAAATATCAAAAGAAAAAAAAATTGAAAAACGAAAACGATGAATAGTGGCCTGGCACAGCAGAATCCGCCAAATCTGGCCGGATTACCGGCCGGGTTCTTGGCCGGATACTGTCCAGTGAGCAAGGCCGGATTTTCAAAAAATCCCAAGGCAATCCGGCCGACAATCCGGCCAGTTTCTGGCCGGATTCCTGGCCGGATTTGGCCCTGTTCATTTCCGCCAGAAATTTTTTCTTTCGCCGTTTGAAATACGAATTGATCCGAAATCCATCCAAACATCAACCAAACATAAATACAGTGAAATTCAACATTTACAAGCCAAAGCGGGATACCAAAATATCCAACAAGTTCATACATGTGCAATTAGCCAATTACAACCAACCATTGGTTGAAACAAAACACTTAGGGTTTTCACCCTCAAGGAGCTATTCAAAATATGCATTTACATGAGCTCAACTTGGCAACCAACAAGTATGATCTTTCCAAAAGTGATCATTTTCCTGTAAGGAAAACAAATGGAACGGAATGAGCTTAAACCCAGTGAGTTACTACCACATAAGCAACAAAGATCACTTAAGCATAACCTTTCATTTCAAGTACACAATTAAGGAATAAAACAAATCAGTAAAAGGATACGGACGGCTCTCAAGAGCCCATTTCCACGCTTATATTCTTGATCCAATCTCATTGACTCTCCGTCAACGTTTATGAGTACCAACCGTAGAACCCACTTCACTCCCACTCCTTCCACCAAACATACCCCAACCGGGCCCGCACTCCAATCAGTAGCTTTTGGTAATACTCGAGTATACCGGAACCAAGAGTCTCATTACTACAAGGTTCCCCAGTACAGTCCCCGTGGCATGTCAATTTTCACGACCAAGCCCTCGCCGGCTCGATTCAATTGACTACCTACGGGGTTGAGCTCAGTAATACAGTAAGGCCGTTGGATAGTCGTCCAAACGACACCAAATCAGTTTTCCATGAATGGAATTCAATATCTCATATAGCAAGTGCAGTATTTCAGTAAAACGGTAATCAGTCATTAACGGTATCACAAGGGGTGAGGGCGGTCAAGTACACCCTCACCTCAATCAATTCCAATAGCCAAATAAACCGTCAAGGCATCAAAATCACATATAGCAAAGCCACATTGTAACATTCAAGTGAGTAGTATACTCACACTCAAGTAGGTGATGTTTCAAGCACCGTCGTTAAACGAACGTCGTGCACCACCGTCACTTCCTAGAACATGCAAACAAGTGCAATGAGACTCGATAATGAGTCATAACGCAATTCCAATCACAATCCCAATAAGGTTTCATATGCATATATAAGCATTATAGCAAACCAGAAATTTCAGCAATGCACTCACTTGACCTCACAAAAAAAACAGTTTTCGTCCTCCTTTTGCGGTAATGGCACAAAATGCTCTACGCTTATCGGATGAGGGTGTAAGACCTACCATCTCGAAGCTAAAAGACAGGGCTACAACAATGTAGAAGGCCACTCAGGCCAAATCCTAGCACAACTAGGTCAAAAATGCAGAATACCAAACCAGAACCGTAATTACAGGTTTACAAATCACACTATGCTGTAATTGGTCCAACTCAGTCTATACAGGTCCAAATGCATTGATTCCAAAGGAATATGATAGCTAAGACATCAAGCTACATTGCATCAGAAGACACCAACATCCAAATCCAAAGCAATTCCAGTCAAAATAGACGATTACAAGAGCAGTTTGCACATTCTGATCACCCAGAACAGCAACAGTAAAAATGACATATCTCACTCTACACTACTCCAAATGACCTGAACTTTTACAGGAATCTCAAACACATCAATACCTACAACTTTCATGTTTTAAGCAAAGGCCAATTCGGCCTCTAACCATATGATCCAAAACCGGACAGAAAAGGGGGTTATGAAACCCTAACTTTTCACATTTCAATCCAAACCCAAAATTGATTGCAATTTCCTATCATATACATCCACTAGAGGCATAACCCCTTATTACCAACCATAATAAATAACCACAACACCATGATCACATTAAACCAGAAAATTCCTCAAAAAAATAAAAACTTCACCAATTCATTCCAAACCAAGAAATAAACCACAATTTCCAACACTATAGCCACCATTAGGCATAAATGAAACATCATTAGGTGTAAGAGAATAGTCAATCACTACTTACCAAGTAAACAAGAGAGAGGAAGTTGTAGAACACCTTAGCTTCTCCAAAAACTTCACCAAACAACTCACTAGCACCTAATGGAAAGCTTTTATGGAGTAGAAACTAGTTTAGGCAAGTGGTTTGGTTGATTTGAGCTAGAGAATTGCCAAACTTTGAAGAGGTTTTTCTTCCTTCTTTGCTAGGGAGAGAGTCGGCCACAAGGAGGTAAGAAAAGAATGAATTTTTGGTTAATTTGTGAGATATTTAACCAATGGGTCAAAAGTAAAAAACATGAATAGTGTTCCATAAAGTCCACCCAATGATATTGTGACACTTGGCACCTCTTTAAATGCATTTCTATCCTTTGGTCACCTCTCACATCAATCACTTCACCTCCTCTATTTATCTCTTAACACCCGATAAATTTCAACCAGTATCCGAAACTCAACCTAAACGGCCGAATTTTTCCGAACTTATCGCACTAGTGGGGTCCACGTCCAGAATCTATCCGTAATTTTTCAAAAACTACCCAATGCTAGAAAAATCATCTAAAAACTATAATTACTCATAAAATCCACCAAGAAATTTTTTCTAAGCCAGAAAATGCAGAAAACATGCAATTAAAGGGGAAAAACCCTAGGAAAATTATTAGGGAAATACGGGTTCTCACAATTGCGCAACTTCGGACGCATGAAGAACTCCACCACCGGATGTCCGAAGGAATTAAGACATTCCCTCTTGCTCACTGACTTCGATCGGACACAAAATATTAGAGCACCGGACGTCCAATAAATAATGCGGCACTTCGGACGCAAAGCATTGGAGGTACCGGACGTCCGAAAGAACTAAAGAAGATTTATAATATTTATCATCTGTTTTCGAACGCAAGCACCGGTCGTCCAAAAGAATTAAAGAAATTTCCTCAAGCTCATTGCTTGCTGTCGGACGCAAGTACCGGATGTACCGGACGTTCGACATACCCAACAGCTAGTTGACTCTTTAGCTGCCTTCTATTTGTTGGAAGCATTAATGAGACACTTTTTGGTCTCATATAAATAGTGCATGACCAACAACTTTCAAAGGACTTTTGCACATTGAGAATACAAAAGATCAAGAGTAGTTTTAGTGAGAAAATACTCTTCAAAGAAGATTTGTACTCTTAGTTGTGTAAATTGCTATAAGCTTTTCTTGTGTGAGGAAAATACTTCAATAGTGTAGTTTTGTGAGGGTTATCCGAGTGATTGTAAAACTTTCTAACTTGACCAAGTGTAGCTTGGGGTAAAGAAGAAGTGATCCTTCCTTTGTACACAAAGATTAGTTGTATTTGATCATCTTGAAGAAGCTTGCTCGATAAAGTAATATTCAAACTCAAGAGGAGTTTGGAATTTGGTTTGCTATTCTTTCCCTATTACTTACTATCTTGCAAACATAAATTGCTCATCTCTTCTACTCACAAGCAATCTTGCTTTCTTATTAACTGTTCCATTAAGTGGTTATCTAGAAAAGAGGGTAAATTTCATATTGAGCCAAAAAGTGTCTCATAACCTGATTAGTTTTTAATTTATCTAATTCACTCCCCTCTTAGGTTGTTTTCGATTTTTACAATTGGTATCAGAACTTGGTCTCCTAGAGATTAAGCTCAAGTGGCTTTGGAGTAAAATGACAACCAACAATGCCATATTTTTTGAAGAACAATCTGTCACTAGACCCCCAATGTTTAATAGATCCAATTATGTGAGTTGGAAGGAAAGAATGATTATCTTCTTGCAATATATTGATATTGAACTGTGGTTTATTGTTAATGAAGGTCCATGTGATGCCTCTATAATAGATGAAATTACTCATAGACCAAGACCAAAAATCAGAAATAAATTGACTGGTGAAGATAGAACCCACCTCACCTTGAATGCCAAGGTTATGAATGTGTTGTATAGTGTTTTAGTTTCAAATGAATCCATTAGGATCAAAAGTTGTAGGTCGGCTAAAGAGATTTGGGACAAACTGAGGAGAAATTCATGAAGAAAGTGAGAATGTGAGAGAACAAAAGAAATCTATCTTAGTTACCGAGTATGAATCATTTAAGATGGAATCTCATGAAAATATTGACAAAATGTATTGTAGATTCAATGATCTCATTAAGGATTTAAAGGTGCTAGAAAAGGAATACTCCTTATGTGAGAAAAATAGAAAAATCTTGAATGATTTGTCCAAGGATTGGGAAAGTAAGGTGACTACCATTGAGGAGGCTAAAGATTTAAATTCTATACCTATTGAATCTCTTATCAATTCTCTAACATCTTATGAGCTGAATCTCAAGACCAAGGTACAAGAGGAAGAAGATGCAAAGGTGAGAAGGAGCATCTCAAGAGAAATATGACTCGGCTTCCTTGGATGGAGAAGATGTGGAAGTTGATGACAATGATCTTACTCTCATCATAAGAAATTTCAAGAGAATTCTCAATAAAAAAAGATTCCGAAAAGCAGGATTGTCGCAATTCATTTTTAGGGGAGGAGCTCGTGTGCGATATACGCCTTATGATAGATATCCTCGTTGCCTATGTAGGGTGACATTTGCCTACCCGAACCACATTGTGCTAGCATTGGACGACAAGCGTCGTCAGTTGGTGACTGCCAATTTAGACTTACAGGCAGAGGTGGACGAGTTTAGACAGATGGTTAGTGCTCAGGGCGAGAGGATCGCTGAGCTTGAGGAGGTAGCACAGGGCGAAGTGGCTACAGCTGCAGTTGTTCGTGAGGAGCTCCAGAGTACTAGGGCTCGACTCACTAGATTAGGAGAGGAGGTCCGTGATCGGGCTTCCGGGATCATGGCTGATACCACTGAGATGATAGAGGGAGTGGCGGATATAGTTCAGAGCCCGGTCCAGGAGGAGGACCCTGAGGAGGATCCTGAGGAGGAGATTCCGCCTGGTAGTCCTGCTATGGACTAGATCCCTAATGATCGACTCTTTTGACCCTTTTGACTGGTGTAGATAGGATTAGCAGGGGTGATGCTAAGTGCGGAGGCCATTGTATTTTGCATAACTGTGTGGCCAATTTTTGTGGCACTTGCTTTTACTATAGTCTTCTGTGGCTAAAAGTACTTTTGTAGCTCTTGCGTGCTATATTTTTGTAATTTCCCCATGACTTGCTAATTGTATGAACTTGAAATAATAATGAATGTAAATTACTGTTATTTTCAATGCTCTCGTGATTGGTTCTTGTTTTAAGCATTTTCTCGCGAAATTGATTTATTTCTTGCACTAGGCACGCCTAGGTTATGGAAGGACTAAGAAGTGGTCGAGACCGTGAGCGAGGGACTAGACAGACCCAACCTCAGGGGGATGACCAGGGATCGGCAATTGGACCGACCCAAGGCCAGGAAAATATTGAGGAAAATCAAGTGGCCACTGCCATCAATAGAATGACTGATATCCTAGAACGCTTAGCTGATAGGCAAGGTCCTGAACCACTTAACCAACCTGGGGAACGGGAAAGAGGAGAGGACCGAGCCTTAGAAAGATTTTTGAAGTTTAATCCGCCTAAGTTCATTGGTGAACCTGATCCTGAGGTAGCGGAGAATTGGTTGAAAAGAATGACCAATATATTCGCCGCCTTAGACTATACTGAGGATAGGCAAGTGAATTTTGCCGCTTTCCAATTTGAGAGAGTGACTCGTGTTTGGTGGGACATGATAAAAGGAAAATGGGGGAGAGTTCAAACCCCTTGGACTTGGGAGTTTAATGAAAAATTTCTTCCACCCCTGATTCAAGAAAAGAGGGAGGATGAATTTATCAAGTTGAAACAAGGGACCCTTAGTGTAGCTGAGTACGAAGGGAAATTTACTAAACTTTCTAAGTATGCCCCTGAATTGGTAACCAATGAAAGGAAGAGGATAAGGCGGTTTGTGCAGGGACTTAACGTAGAGATTCAGGAGGGCTTGGCTGCAGCCCAAATCTCCACCTTTACTGAGACTTTAGAGAAAGCGCAGCGAGTGGAAACTGCAAGAATGCAAGTTAAAAACTTTCACAATAGGAAGAGGAACTTTTCTAGTCGTACTTCTGGACAGACTAATAAGAGTTCACAGCCTTCTAAAGTTGGAAGAGGAATGGGAGGAATAAGGACTACTGGACCTTCTAGGGGAGCTTTATCCAGAGGAAGTCGTAGTGGACCGGTTCATACTAGGGGAGCGCCTTCTAGTGGTTCAGCCGTGACCCCTCAAGTCACTTGCGGATATTGTGGAAAATCCAACCACTCTGAGAATGAATGTTGGAGAAAGTCTGGGAAGTGTTTGGCTTGTGGTAGCACGGAGCACCAACTTGTGATCTGTCCAAGTAAAATGAAGATTGGAGGTAACACTCAGAGGCCAGAAAAGTCAACCTCTAAACAGACCAGTGCTGGAGGAAGTCGACCTAAGGTACCGGCTAGGGTTTATGCGCTGGATCATTAGCAGATACCAGATGCAACTGAGGTGGTCGAAGGTACGGTTCCTGTCTTCCACCATTTAGCTAAGATTTTGATTGATCCAGGTGCGACTCATTCTTTTGTAAACCCTAATTTCATGAATGGAATAGACTTGAAACCAATTAAGTTACCTTATGATTTGAAAGTTAAAACGCCTACTGGAGACAAAAGTTTAATTGCTAACCTGGTGTTTAGGGGTTGTGAAATCTGTGTTGGGGAACGAAAATTGTTGGCCGATTTGATAGGTTTGGCAATTAAGGGGTATGATGTGATTTTAGGGATGGATTGGCTAGCCCGTTATAATTTCCAGTTGAATTGTAGGACAAAGATTGTAGAATTGGGTATTCCAGGGGAGGCAACCCTGAAGCTGGATGTGAGGGGTAAGTTGGCTTCATCTGCACTTATTTCAGGAATTCGGGTTAGAAGATTATTAAGTAGAGGAGCTCAAGGATATTTGGCCTTCCTTATTAATATCCCTAGTGATAAGGTGAATTTGGAGGACATGCCTGTAGTGAAAGACTTTCTAGATGTTTTTCCTGAAGAGTTAGAGTCTTTGCCCTCGGAATGGAATATAGCTTTTAAGATTGATTTGACCCCGAGAGTAACTCCTATCTCTAAGACGCCATATCGAATGGCTCCAGTCGAATTGAAAGAATTAAAATCACAACTACAGAATTTGTTGGAACGGGGTTTTATAAGGGAAAGTGATTCACCGTGGGGAGCCCCGGTTTTATTTGTTAAGAAGAAGGATGGGAGTTTGAGACTATGTATAGATTACCGAGACTTAAATAATGTTACAGTTAAGAATAAGTACCCACTGCCCCACATTGATGAGCTGTTTGACCAATTGCAAGGGGCGATAGTATTCTCGAAGTTGGATTTAAGACAAGGTTACTATCGATTGAGGATTTTGGAGAAGGATATCCCCAAAACTGCTTTTAACTCGAGATACGGGCACTTTGAGTTTGCCATAATGCCGTTTGGGTTAACGAATGCACCTGTTGCTTTCATGGATTTGATGCATAGGATTTTTAAACCTTATTTGGACCAATTTATCGTGGTCTTTATTGACGATATTTTGGTGTATTCTAAGAATGTGGAGGATCATGAGAAGCACTTGAGGATTGTTTTGCAAACTCTAAGGGAGCACCAATTGTATGCTAAGTTTAGCAAGTGTGAGTTTTGGTTAAAAGAAGTGACTTTCTTGGGACACATAGTTTCTAAGGATGGGATTAAAATGGACCCAACTAAAGTTGAAGCTATTTTGAAGTGGAAATGACCGGAAAACCCTACTGAGATTCGAAGTTTTATAGGATTGGCAGGGTATTACCAGAGATTTATCCAGAATTTTTCTAGGATTGCTGGACCCATGACTGAGCTGACCAAGAAAAGTGGAAAGTTTATTTGGAGTCCTGAATGCGAAGAGAGCTTCCAGGAATTGAAAAGACATTTGACTAGGGCGCCAGTGTTAGCCCTACCGAACGGAAAAGATAACTTTGTGGTCTACACAGATGCTTCCAAGGAAGGATTAGGCTGTGTTTTAATGCAAAATGACAAAGTGATAGCCTACGCCTTTAGGAAATTGAAACCACATGAAGGAAATTACTTGACCCATGACTTAGAGTTAGCGGCTGTGGTATTTGCTTTAAAGAAATGGAGGCATTACCTATACGGGGTGACATTCGAGGTTTTCACTGATCACAAAAGCGTTAAGTACTTATTTTCTCAGAGGGAACTGAATTTAGGCAACGTAGATGGATGAAATTTCTAGAAGACTATGATTGCATGATAAAGTATTATCCAGGAAAAGCCAATGTAGCGGTTGATGCTCTAAGTCGTCAAGTACAAGTGGCCGGATTGATGATTAAGGAGCTTCACTTGTTAGAAGAAATTAGTTATTGGAATCCTCGATTGGAGCCGAGGAAAATAATCCTTGGGAACATTGTAGTGAATTCCACCTTGATGGGACGTATTAAAGAGTCTCAGGAAAAGGACCCTAAAGTGCAAAAGTGGGTGGAAAGTGTCAAAAAGGGAGAAAAGTCGGATTTTGATTTGGGATCAAGTGGTATTTTGAAATTTCAGAATCGGATAGTGGTGCCAAAAGATGAAGGGCTTAAGAAGGAAATTTTAGAGGAGGCACACCGATCGAAGTTTACGGTACACCTTGGAGGGAATAAAATGTACCAAGATTTGAAGAGATTGTACTGGTGGGAGAGCATGAAAAAGAAAATTTCCCAATTTGTCCAAACCTGTTTAATTTGTCAACAGGTTAAAGCCGAACATCAGAAACTATCAGGACTTTTGCAACCTTTGGAAATACCTGAGTGGAAATGGGAGAACATCACTATGGACTTTGTATCAGGATTACCGAGGACACAAAGAGGCCATGATGCGATTTGGGTGATAGTGGATAGATTGACCAAATCGGCTCATTTTCTGCCGATTAACATGAGGTACCCATTGGAGAAGTTGGCCAAGTTGTATTTGGATGAGATCATTAGATTACATGGAATCCCTGTCAGTATCGTGTCGGATAGAGATCCAAGATTTGTTTCGAGATTCTGGCAAAAGATGCAAGAGGTGTTGGGAACTAAATTGAGTTTCAGTACTACTTACTATCTCCAGACTGATGGACAGTTCGAGCGGACGATTCAAACCCTTGAGGATATGTTGAGGACTTGTGTGTTGGATTTTGGGGAGAGTTGGAACAAGTATTTAACTTTGGTAGAATTTGCTTATAATAATAGTTACCACTCTTCTATTCAAATGGCCCCGTATGAAGCACTTTATGGTCGAAAGTGTAGGTCTCCGATTTGTTGGGACGAAGTAGGTGAACGAAAGATCTTGGACCCGACTACAGTGCCATGGATTGAGGAAGCTAATAAGAAAGTAAAGTTAATACGTCAGAGAATTCAAACCGCACAAAGACGTCAAAAGAGTTACGCAGATAACCGGAGGAAAGATTTGGAATTTGCGGTTGGAGATCTAGTGTTTTTCAAGATCACACCTTTGAAAGCGAGCTTGATGTCTGGAAAGGGGAAGAAACTACAACCAAGGTTCGTAGGGCCTTATAAGATTATCCAGCGTGTAGGGAGTGTAGCCTATAAGATGGAATTGCCACCGAGTTTATCTCGGATCCATAATAATTTTCATGTATCCATGCTTAAGAAGTACCATCCTGACCCTTCTCACATATTGCAACCGGAAAATATTGAGATTAATGAGACTTTGACGTGTGAGGAGAAACCGGTGAAACTTCTGGATAGAAAGGTGAAAGAATTGAGAAATAAGCAGATACCTTTAGTAAAAGTTCTCTGGAGGAACCACGAGTTAGGGGAAGCGACCTGGGAAGGTAAATTTCGAGGACGAAATTTTCTTAAGGGGGAGAGGATGTAAAGACTCACAAAAAAAAAAAATTATTGAATTTAAACTCCAAATTCTAACTCATTTAATTATTTATTTGGCCAAATGCTCCGATTATTATTTTCTAACCTTTTTAGACCTAATTAAATGTATTCATAGCTTAGTTATATTTTTAAAGTGACTTGTTTCGAAATTTAATTTTTGAAGGCTCGTTAAGTGAAAATAGTAAATACGCGACTGGAGTAAATAATCGATTCGAGAATACAATAAATTTGGAAAATTGGAGACTTGTGCATTAGTCTCAAAATAGGTATTTTTACATTTAAGTGTTCAAAGGTTAATTAGTTATATTACCGTCATAGGAACTTCTTAAAAATTTCACTATCTCGCGCTTAAATTGGAAATACGCGTTTTTACGCACGCGAGTAATTGAGGAACCTTAGGCCATTATTTTTGGGACTATTAGGAGTGAATAATAATAATATGAATGTAAGTGCATTAGAGGTTTAGTGCACTAGTGCAATAAACACGTGAGGAATCGAGCACGAAACGCACGCGTACGTGCATTATTTTAGTGGACAGCTTTGAGTACAATTGAGCCACACGTTTTAAGCTTACCTTAGAAGGTCATACCATCAGCATTTCCTTCCTCTCATATACTCACAAACAGCCGAGCAACAAAGGAAGAGCAAGACCAGAAAATTCCTCCACTCTTTCTCCTCAATTCCTTGCTCAATCACTTCCAAATTTTACATGCAACCCTCAAATCACTTGGTGATCAAGATAAGCTAGGAAAGGAGCTGCCTCTCACGGTTTTTCTCTAGCTCAAAGTGACCAAAAATTTCTGTCTTGGCTCTCTAAGAAAGTAAGTAATGATCAACCACTTAATTCTTGTTTTATGGAAGATAGATTACACTCATGAGCTCTTGGATTCTCATGGGCAGCTTTAAATTGTTGGAAAATTGGTGAGTGGGATCTATGAAATCCCACAATGACTTTGATGATCTGATTTGATAGGATTGAATGCTAATTGTGTTGATTAAGTGCTAATTTAGTAGAGTTAAGTGGCAAAAATGAAAAGGAAGTCAAATGAGGAGTTGCATGTGAAGGTGCCGATTCTGCCCTGCTATTTTCGTGCATTTTAGTGTACTTTCTTGAAGTCCAATTGACTTGTTTCTGATGCAAATGTGAAATATAGGTTGTGTTTAAAGTTTTCTCAAAATTTTACGTGATTTGGGTGAGTGCATGTTGAGATTTAGAAAATCTGCCAAAACTGGGAAATGGTCACTACCAGACAGCCATCTTGTTTCGGCTATAATTCATCGCTCCGATGTCGGAATCGAGTGCCGTTTGCGGTACTGGAAACTAGACATTCCCAGCTTTCATTTGGTATAAAATTCAATCCCTAATTCTACCTGAGTATCCCGTACCAACTGTTTAAACATGACTGTCCTGTTTCTCTATTTTCCTGGAATGAAGTTCAGAAGCTACAACTTGAGGCTCGAATTTGAGCTAGTTGTGTGCTGAATTTCAGAACGATTTCTTCTGTGAAATTATAGTTTTATGAATGTATTTTCCAACGCCACCAACCATGCTCAATTCTGAGTTGAATTGAGTGATTTGTGATCAATATACAAAACCTGCCCTGTTCTTGAAAACCCTAAATTTTGGGCAGAATTGATGCTAGACTTCGTGTGGACTTCCAATTGAGTTTCTTGGAGTTAAAACACTTACCAAATGTATCATGAATGTTCCTTAGGCCTTTCCTACACCAATGAACCATGTTTGAAGGATTTTCCTTAGCCAAATGTTTGGAATCGAAAACAAAAAAAAGCTCAAGACAGTTTTGCCTTAGGATTCTTCAAAACTTGGGTTGTTTGGTTGACTACCTTTCCGAAGTTATTTCTCCATGAAATTTGGTAGAGGGACAACCCTTATATGGTAGTATTATACTGCTAATTATGGTGTTATTCTGAGGCCGTTTCATGGCTCAAATAAATTACCAAAGTTCATGACTCGAGTTTGGAAAACCCATGTTTCACAAGGGAATTTTGGTAACTTTGAGTTGCCATATCTTAGTACTCAAAACTCCGTTTCTCATTCTGCTTGTTTTTTTGTAAACTTGGATTGCGACTCTAAAAGATTTCCAAATTTCAAAAGCTAGTTCCAATCAGGTGAATTTTGCCGAATTTTCAAAGTTGGCCAAAAACCAACCTAAATCTGCCTTATGAACCAAAACAGTGACTTTGAGCTTATTTTTGAATGCTTTCCATTTGGAATCTTAGAAAAGTGTATTCTAGGAACTTTTAGTACCTTGGAAGAGGTTTCCAACGGTACCAAGTTTTCCAATTTTTGACTTGTAAAACGTGAGATACAATTTTTCTAATGTATCGTATCAAAACTGAAATTTTCCGAATTCCAAGGAAATGGAGTTTTCAAGTACTCCTTATTCCTTCGATATTACTTGAATGATTTATACTTAATTTCGAAGATGAAAACTAAATTTCTCCTGTACTTTGAAACCCCACTTGAGAGTTTCGATTTAGGATAGTTTAGGCTTGTTTCACGAGACTTTCTAAGATTGTACTATGGTACGATCTTCTTTAATAGTAGGGGTTTGTGAATGATAGTTTATTATTATTTACTCAAGCGCACACGAGGACCTTCAAGAGGATCCTACAGTGAACGCCTAAAGCGCCGAGGGACATTTCTTCCTTATTACTTATATTGGTGATTGTCAAGTGCATGTTTACTTGCACTTCGCTTGAGATCTGTTGCCTACATGAACTCTACTTGAATCTGTTGTTACTTGAACTGTACTTGTTGGGAAAAGTGTGTACTTTACCTTACTTTATCTCCTTTACTTGGATCAATACATGACTTGCTACATGAATTACATGAAATTGCTGGATTTTACATGTACATGACCTAAAGTCGAATACAGAGAAATCTCATCGGCTAAAACTTGATTTGTTTCTGAAAACCTGACCTGTGGGGACGCCCAAAACCCAATGGTTATACCTCGTAATCTCGCAGCCAATCGTGAGGTCTTGGTCGGGAGAACTTGGTAAATCTTGGGACCTGAAACTTGATCTTTTGAGATCTTGCTTGGCATACTTGTATAGTATTGCCTTTACATGCCTGTTGGTTACGGATCTGAGAGGGTGAAATGATGGATGGAGGGAAGTAAGTGGTGATCTATGGATTGGAAATACCCACCGGTTGACGGAGAGTCATCGCGGGAAGGTATACGAATGACCCTGGCAATGCAAGTGGAACTTAGCTCCTGAGAGCTACCATATCCTTGAATTGTTTCTGTTTACATTTCATTGGAATTGGCAATTACTTGTACTTTATTATTTGACCTGTTAATTGGGTTTGTTACTTGAACTATTTGCTTGCATGTGTGTCCTTGGCCTCACGAGCGTTTCGCTCACCCTGTAGGTTATAGATTTGTTTTCCTTAATAGGATTGGGCATGGAATGATACTTGGAGGAACTCTTTTGATACACTTCTGGCTTAGGGTTTTAATATATTTTGGGCTAGACCTCTTACTGGTTGTACTTCGGAAACCTAATATATGGTTTGGATATTTGATGTACTCGGATGTAGTATATTTTGGGTAATGATGTACCTTTTGGGAATTTAATGTAATGATTGGATAAGCGTTATGTATATTGTTAAGTTTGGGAGTTTTTCGCACTTTCTTACTTATCTAGTGTTGTTGAATGATTTTGCTTTAAGCTTGAATGGAAACTGCTTGAGTCCTGGTGAGAGCTGGGCAGACGTTCCGCGGATACCCTCTGGTTCGCCTTAGGGAGAAGTGGGGACGTCACAGTTCTTGACCACAGTTCCATCCCAGTGGAATCGAAGGAGGTCGAGTGTGATAAAGTACACGCTCGGCTCAAATTTGTCTAAACAATGTTTAGCTCAACCAGTCACAGATCAAGTATTCAAATATTTCATGTGACGACCCCACTTCTCCCAAGGGCGAACCCAAGGGTATCGGCGGGCCGCCTGCCTAGCTCGCGCTAGGACTCAAAACTTAAAGTTCGAAAGAGCACTAAATACAATATATACAATCCCAAAAGTTATATTCACATCTTCAAAAGTCTCGAGTCAAACCACTCTAATATACTACAATCACAACCAGCAGAAGATAGACCCTAAGAAAGGTCCTTATACAAACCACCAAAACAAAAACAAACATTCTAACTATTCAACTATTACAAGCCAATCTAACTATACTAGTATACGAGCCAAAAGTCCCCGCGTCGGCCCCTGCTAAGGAAAACAAAAGGAAAGGGGTAAGCTATATGCTTAGTAAGTAAACAGGGGCGAAAACATAAATTTCACATAACAGTTACACAATAAGAGTAAAGCAAAAGCAGAAAAGTAACATCACATAATAAGGATACGGGTGGCTCCAAAGCCAATTCATGTGCCATGTATGATCTCCTGCCGACACTCCGTCGACCGCAAAAATAGTCCGTAGAACTTCACTTGTACACCCACCGACACCTTATCACCCTCACTGGCCAGTCACCTCACAAACTTGCCCGAGCGAACGAAATCACAAACTTGAGCTTGAGTCACAAGCTCGGGTCACAAACTTGGTCACCTTCTCGGTGAACCGGATTCACAAAATTGGTTCATAACATGAACCCACAAACTTGGTCACCTTCTCGGTGAACCGGATTCACAAAATTGGTTCATAACATGAACCCACAAACTTGGTGACCTCAGACTAAGTTGGACTGCCTTCGACCAAGCCCTAACCGGCTCGAATAGTCCAACCAGGTCAAGAGTTCGCCCCAAACTCACAAACTTCACAAAATTATTCAAAATCACAAACTTTGCAAACTTCACAAACTTTATTCGAAAGTCGCCCCGAGCCACAAGCTCAAGGGTTTTGGTTCCAAAAGGTTCATATACAGATGCCAAGTACAATTATACATTCAAATTAGGGTTTAGGTCGAGTGCGATAAAGTACACCCTCGCCTAAGTGCCCTTTTCACATATCTCAAACACATAGCAAAGAAAACACACCAAACCGGCCTGAATACTTACTCAGAAACTGAAATAGCAAAAGTACGAAGTCGGATCGAAATGAACAGCTAGTAGTGGGCCCCACCAGTTCCGCCCAGCTCACCACCGTCTGAAATAGAAGATTGTGTCACATAATATCGCAAACGGCTACTATCGTGCCTAAAACAAGCAAAACGGCAAAAACGGCACGCGCGCACATAAATATGACGAACGGAAACGGAGAAGGCCGTTAGCGGAAACGGCAGATTTGACACTCGTTTCTAGTTTACTCATAAGTTGAGCTACGAATATCGGATTAAGGCATATGAGACGCCATATCGAAGCTTAAAGGATGAACAACAACTGTTATGAAGACATCCAGAACTGAAACTGGAGGCTTTAGTCCCAAATGAACCAAACACAATCACTTACGAAATCTGGCAAATGCACAAATGGTCAGTTTTGAGTGTAAACTGTTTTCTATGCTACACATGGTCAAAAGAGCTGAAAATTGGCAGTTAGATAGTTCATTCCAAATGGAACAACTTTCATGAAGGTCGGCAACCCAAATTCGGAACGGAAATTGGTCATCAGGACCAAAACAGATTTCTGGTCATTTTCACGGGCAAGCCTTGTTTGCTCGGCTATATCTCAGGTTTTATAAATCCGATTCATGAAATTCCAAGGGCGTTAGAAAGCTCTGATATAGGGCTATAAGTTTGGTGTTTTGGTCGGAAGTCCAAACAGCTTGTAACTCAGTCAAATGTGAAGCCAAAGTTCCAGCCATAAACTTTCCAAAAACGTACCAGAATCACAAACCGTATTTGACCTCAATATGCGGTAATGGCACCAAATTCACTACGGTTATCGGATGGGGGTGTAAGACCCACCGTTTCGAAGCTAAGAAATAGGAGTACAACAATGTAGAAGGCCACTCAGTCCAAATCCTAGCACAACTAGGTCAAATATGCAAAATACAAATCCAGAATTACCAAAACAGGTTTGCAAATCACATAAAACTGTAATCGGTATATCTCAGTCCATACAAGTCCAAATGCCGAAATTCCAAAGGCATAAGTTAGCTAAAACGTCCAGCTACATTTCATCAGAAGACACCAACAACAAAATCCAAACCAATTCCAGTGAAAACAAACGATTACTATTGCAGTTCGGACATTCTGTTCACCAAAAACAGCAACAGTAAAAACGGCATAACTCACTCTATACTACTCCAAATGCCCTGAAATTTTGCAGGCACTTCAACCTCATCAATACCTACAACTTTCATGTTTTGAGTCAAGGCCAATTCGGCCTCTATCTAGGACCAAAAATTTCGGACAGAATGAAGAACCAAGAACCCTAATTTTCCAGATTTTCTTCCAAACCCAAAATTGGTTGCAATTGTCCACTTTTTCCACCTTCTAGCTTCATTACATAACATTTCCACTCATCATACATAGCCACATCATAGTAATCATATGCAACCAGCAAAAATCCCAAATAAATAGAAAACTTCATCAATCTTGACTAAAATCAAGAAATAGTCCACAAAATCACACTTATAATAACCACAAATCATTTATTAAGCATCTTAGATAGAAGAGAGGGGTTCCATAGTCACTTACCTTAGAACCAAAGAAGAGAGACCACTTAGCACCTTAAGCTTCCAACCAACTTCACCACACAACTCACTATCACTCACTTAAGGGATTTTATGGAGAGGTTTCAAGTTTAATCGGTTGGTTTGTTGATTTGTGCAAGATTGGAGCATGAAATTTGGAGAGCTTTTCCTTTCCTTTTGCTTGATGTTGGTCGGCCACAAGAAGGAGAAGAAATGGTGAATTTTGGTCAATTTTTGAGATATTTATTTCATGGGTAAGAAAGGTCAAAAAGGTGAATAGTTGTCTTAGGTTTCAACCAATGGAAATGTGACACTTGTCACTCCATTAAATGCATTTCTATCCTTTCTTTTCTCTCTCACATCAATCATTTCACACACTCTACTTATCTCTTAACACCCGATAAATTTTACACAGTATCCGGAATTTAATCTAATTGGCCGAATTTTTCCGAACTTTGCGCACTAGTGGGTCCCACGTCCGTTATATATCCGTAATTTCTCAAAAACTTTACAATACTAGAAAAATCATTTGAAAACGATATTTGCTCATAAACTTTGTCTGGGGAATTTTCTAATCAAGAAAATGTAGAAAAAAACGGGTTTTCAATCTTAACCGGAACTTAGGGTTTAAATCTTAATTCCTACTTAGGGTTTTCGAAATACTCCCAAAACCAAACGTTACCGCCAAATTAATGAATATATCAACGTAGTACGAACTGGGGCCTCATAATCTCCCCTCCTTAAAAGAATTTCGTCCTCGAAATTCCAACTTGCACTAATCAGCTCAAATAATCCTCAAAAGCAGTCAAGTACACAACAGGCAATGCCTCAAAAGTTCAACCACTCGAGTAGTAGCCGGTCTACAACCACACAAGTACGAATAAGTTCAAAAGCCGGGTTCAAACAAATAAGCTCAAAAGATTATACTCAAATATACATATTTTTACAAAGTCACACTAAACATATACAAGTTATCCGACATCCGGTCGGTGCAAAATCCATTATTTACGTGAGCACTACGGCTCCAAAAATGTAGTCAATCACTGGGTAACAAAAGAAGCCAGGCATACTGGTTATAACAAAATAAACATGGCAGATATAACAAATTAAACATATCAGATAGTCAAAAGGAAATTCCATCAACGGTCCTACGCGCCTCCCCTACGGAACCTACCTAATCCACCAGCATCGCCCCGGCGGCCCTAGGGTGCAAGCCTAAAGAATAGGTCCAAATAGCTAACTTCAATATTAAGTAAGAACCAAATCGATTCACACTGGGACTGGCCATCTCCAAGTGCAATCAACTCAATCCCCACTTTGCCTTATGGAAAATTACAAAAGGCAATATCAAAATCTTAGCATTCAACATTTACCTTAATAGCCAAGTATCCCACAGTCCGGCATCCTAAACTTCAAGCCTAGGATACACTACAGAGATCGAAAGCCGAAGCTCTGATACCAACTGTGACGACCCCACTTCTCCCAAGGGCGAACCCAAGGGTATCGGCGGGCCGCCTGCCTAGCTCGCGCCAGGACTCAAAACTTAAAGTTCGAAAGAGCACTAAATACAATATATACAATCCCAAAAGTTATATTCACATCTTCAAAAGTCTCGAGTCAAACCACTCTAATATACTACAATCACAACCAGCAGAAGATAGACCCTAAGAAAGGTCCTTATACAAACCACCAAAACAAAAACAAACATTCTAACTATTCAACTATTACAAGCCAATCTAACTATACTAGTATACGAGCCAAAAGTCCCCGCGTCGCCCCTGCTAAGGAAAACAAAAGGAAAGGGGTAAGCTATATGCTTAGTAAGTAAACAGGGGCGAAAGCATAAATTTCACATAACAGTTACACAATAAGAGTAAAGCAAAAGCAGAAAAGTAACATCACATAATAAGGATACGGGTGGCTCCAAAGCCAATTCATGTGCCATGTATGATCTCCTGCCGACACTCCGTCGACCGCAAAAATAGTCCGTAGAACTTCACTTGTACACCCACCGACACCTTATCACCCTCACTGGCCAGTCACCTCACAAACTTGCCCGAGCGAACGAAATCACAAACTTGAGCTTGAGTCACAAGCTCGGGTCACAAACTTGGTCACCTTCTCGGTGAACCGGATTCACAAAATTGGTTCATAACATGAACCCACAAACTTGGTCACCTTCTCGGTGAACCGGATTCACAAAATTGGTTCATAACATGAACCCACAAACTTGGTGACCTCAGACTAAGTTGGACTGCCTTCGACCAAGCCCTAACCGGCTCGAATAGTCCAACCAGGTCAAGAGTTCGCCCCAAACTCACAAACTTCACAAAATTATTCAAAATCACAAACTTTGCAAACTTCACAAACTTTATTCGAAAGTCGCCCCGAGCCACAAGCTCAAGGGTTTTGGTTCCAAAAGGTTCATATACAGATGCCAAGTACAATTATACATTCAAATTAGGGTTTAGGTCGAGTGCGATAAAGTACACCCTCGCCTAAGTGCCCTTTTCACATATCTCAAACACATAGCAAAGAAAACACACCAAACCGGCCTGAATACTTACTCAGAAACTGAAATAGCAAAAGTACGAAGTCGGATCGAAATGAACAGCTAGTAGTGGGCCCCACCAGTTCCGCCCAGCTCACCACCGTCTGAAATAGAAGATTGTGTCACATAATATCGCAAACGGCTACTATCGTGCCTAAAACAAGCAAAACGGCAAAAACGGCACGCGCGCACATAAATATGACGAATGGAAACGGAGAAGGCCGTTAGCGGAAACGGCAGATTTGACACTCGTTTCTAGTTTACTCATAAGTTGAGCTACGAATATCGGATTAAGGCATATGAGACGCCATATCGAAGCTTAAAGGATGAACAACAACTGTTATGAAGACATCCAGAACTGAAACTGGAGGCTTTAGTCCCAAATGAACCAAACACAATCACTTACGAAATCTGGCAAATGCACAAATGGTCAGTTTTGAGTGCAAACTGTTTTCTATGCTACACATGGTCAAAAGAGCTGAAAATTGGCAGTTAGATAGTTCATTCCAAATGGAACAACTTTCATGAAGGTCGGCAACCCAAATTCGGAACGGAAATTGGTCATCAGGACCAAAACAGATTTCTGGTCATTTTCACGGGCAGGCCTTGTTTGCTCGGCTATATCTCAGGTTTTATAAATCCGATTCATGAAATTCCAAGGGCGTTAGAAAGCTCTGATATAGGGCTATAAGTTTGGTGTTTTGGTCGGAAGTCCAAACAGCTTGTAACTCAGTCAAATGTGAAGCCAAAGTTCCAGCCATAAACTTTCCAAAAACGTACCAGAATCACAAACCGTATTTGACCTCAATATGCGGTAATGGCACCAAATTCACTACGGTTATCGGATGGGGGTGTAAGACCCACCGTTTCGAAGCTAAGAAATAGGAGTACAACAATGTAGAAGGCCACTCAGTCCAAATCCTAGCACAACTAGGTCAAATATGCAAAATACAAATCCAGAATTACCAAAACAGGTTTGCAAATCACATAAAACTGTAATCGGTATATCTCAGTCCATACAAGTCCAAATGCCGAAATTCCAAAGGCATAAGTTAGCTAAAACGTCCAGCTACATTTCATCAGAAGACACCAACAACAAAATCCAAACCAATTCCAGTGAAAACAAACGATTACTATTGCAGTTCGGACATTCTGTTCACCAAAAACAGCAACAGTAAAAACGGCATAACTCACTCTATACTACTCCAAATGCCCTGAAATTTTGCAGGCACTTCAACCTCATCAATACCTACAACTTTCATGTTTTGAGTCAAGGCCAATTCGGCCTCTATCTAGGACCAAAAATTTCGGACAGAATGAAGAACCAAGAACCCTAATTTTCCAGATTTTCTTCCAAACCCAAAATTGGTTGCAATTGTCCACTTTTTCCACCTTCTAGCTTCATTACATAACATTTCCACTCATCATACATAGCCACATCATAGTAATCATATGCAACCAGCAAAAATCCCAAATAAATAGAAAACTTCATCAATCTTGACTAAAATCAAGAAATAGTCGACAAAATCACACTTATAATAACCACAAATCATTTATTAAGCATCTTAGATAGAAGAGAGGGGTTCCATAGTCACTTACCTTAGAACCAAAGAAGAGAGACCACTTAGCACCTTAAGCTTCCAACCAACTTCACCACACAACTCACTATCACTCACTTAAGGGATTTTATGGAGAGGTTTCAAGTTTAATCGGTTGGTTTGTTGATTTGTGCAAGATTGGAGCATGAAATTTGGAGAGCTTTTCCTTTCCTTTTGCTTGATGTTGGTCGGCCACAAGAAGGAGAAGAAATGGTGAATTTTGGTCAATTTTTGAGATATTTATTTCATGGGTAAGAAAGGTCAAAAAGGTGAATAGTTGTCTTAGGTTTCAACCAATGGAAATGTGACACTTGTCACTCCATTAAATGCATTTCTATCCTTTCTTTTCTCTCTCACATCAATCATTTCACACACTCTACTTATCTCTTAACACCCGATAAATTTTACACAGTATCCGGAATTTAACCTAATTGGCCGAATTTTTCCGAACTTTGCGCACTAGTGGGTCCCACGTCCAAAAACTTTACAATATTAGAAAAATCATTTGAAAACGATATTTGCTCATAAACTTTATCTGGGGAATTTTCTAATCAAGAAAATGTAGAAAAAAACGGGTTTTCAATCTTAACCGGAACTTAGGGTTTAAATCTTAATTCCTACTTAGGGTTTTCGAAATACTCCCAAAACCAAACGTTACCGCCAAATTAATGAATATATCAACGTAGTACGAACTGGGGCCTCACATTTCACATAGACAGGTAACAGGCAATGGAACACTCACCTGTTAGAAAACGCAGAGTTCAATCATCAAGTTCCGTGGTTACGCTCACCTCCGTTTTCTAATCCTAGGACAACGAGTGAAAGTCGTTAACATTCTCGGTTCATTTTCCAACCCAAAAGTAAGTTCATTAGGTGACCAAGCGGGTTGTTAAATCGATTCAATTCATCATGCAAGTTAGGCCCAAAATTTAGTAAAGGTCATAAGAAAATGAATTTGACAAGTACAAGAAAGTTGAGCAAAATAAAAATCTCATTTAAGTTCAAAAGTGTCTTCGCGGGTAAAATAGTCACGCCCGCGCAGTCTCGGGAAAATGGTCATATCTCACTGTAGAAAATTCGAAATCATGTGCTATTGGTGGCGTTGAAAACTAGATTCGAAGGGCTTTCCAACAATATAAAATTTAGACTCTAGTTCCTCTCCTATCAATACCAGTAGTCCAGGGAAGTTGGCTTATTTTTCTGTTCTGATCAGCTCAAAACGCTAACAAAGTTATCCAATTTCTTCTTGCCAACTTCACTCGTTTTGGCTCAAATTCATCCAATTCAATCTCCTAAAATTCATATACAGGGGATCAAGTTTTCTAGCACCATTGAAGATTAAAATGCAACACACAAAATGATTAAATGAACCAAAACAGTCTAGCCAACAAAGAAGAACCAAAACGGCCCACTAACTTGCCCAAAACAACCATTTTACTTGCTTCATTTCCATTTCAACTCACACCAAAGCTTAAACCAATATTTAGCTAAGTTCCTTAGGCTTAATTAAGGTGCAATAAGTCACAAAAATCAAGGAGAAACCTCCACTCCAAGGCCGGTCAGCAAAGAGAAAACAAAACAGTCTATAAGTTCACATTCAACAGCAAGCCACATCCTTTCATTATAGTTAACTTAAACAACATTCCAAGAGTTAACCCTAACTTTAAAAGGATCCATAACATGTTAATACATCAAGAAAAATCATAAACAAAGCTCAAGCAATTAATCAAACACATGGCATGTTAAACATCCAACCCTACTTCCACTTGTTTAGCTCAAGAAATTTCACCACAAACAACCTCAACTCAACCTCTAGTTGTCATCAAAACCTCAAACACTTGATATAACACAATAAAGCTAAGAGGTAAGGATCATTTACCTTTCTTAAGTGAAGCTTGAATCACCCAAAAGCCACCAAAACCAAAACTCCAATCTTGAATCACGCACTAGACTTGAAGGTAGTTCACTCAACTAACCTAGGTTCCTTCACTTTTGATTTTTGCTCAAAGATCAAGCTAGGATTTATAAGCAAGAAAACCGAGTTTTTTCTCTTCTCTTGGAAGCTAAGGAAATTCAGCCAACATGAGCAAATAATGAAGCCAAAATGGTTTAAATTCTTCTAATTTCCTTGGTCAAAAAAGATGAATGATTAGAGTTTTGCCACATGGCTCAATCTTGGCCATTCTTCCTTGAAACTTTGCCAAATAAGGTTGCTAACCTCCAAATGTTTTCAATGTCTAAAATAACACCCTTAACTATCACATAAAGTCTCAAACACAATTAAAAGGGTATTTGGTCATAGTGTATATAGTGAAATAAAATAATGCCAATTCAATGAGGTGTTACAATTCATGTAAAAGGCAAGGAAATGTCATAATTGATTTAATCTTAGGGCAATGCAAGTAGTTTAAGAGAATTTATATATTTAAGTGAGGGTTCTCACACTTTCTCCCCCTTAAAAGAATTTCATTTTCGAAATTCTCACCTTGATTATCGAATAGCTCAGGATACTTTGCGCGAATGTCCTCTTCCACTTCCCAAGTAACTTCTTCTACCTCATGATTTCTCTATAAAATCTTTACCAAGGGTATCCGTTTAGTCCTTAATTCCTTTCCTTTTCGATCTAAAATCTGTACCGGTCTTTCTTCATAAGTCAGAGATTGGCCAAGATCAATTTCTTTTGGTTTCAGTACATGAGTGGGGTCTGGATGATACGTCTTCAACATAGAAACATGAAATACGTCATGGATCCTGGATAGACTCGCTGGTAACTCTAACCGATATGCCACATTCCCTTCTCGTTGAAGAATTTTGAAAGGCCCCACGTATCTCGGTTGAAATTTCTTTCCTTTTCCCACCGTGAAACTTCGAAGTGGTGTAACTTTTAGGAATACTTTATCTCCAACTTCAAATTTCAAATCCTTTCATCGATTATCTGTGTAATTCTTCTGTCGACTTTGCACTGTCTGAAGCCTCTGACGTATCACCTTCACCTTCTCAAAGCATCCTCGATCCATGGTACTGTAATTGGATTTAAAACTCTTCTTTTCCCTACTTCATCCCAGTATATTGGTGATCGGCACTTTCTTCCATAGAGAGTTTCATGCGGTGCCATTTGTATGGAGGAATGATAACTATTATTGTATGCAAATTCGACTAACGCCATATACTATCCCCAACTTCCACCAAAATCTAAAATACAAGTTCTTAGCAAGTCCTCAAGTGTTTGAATGGTTCTCTCTGACTGTCCATCAATTTAGGGATGATAAGTGGTACTAAAGTTCAACTTGGTCCCTAAATCTTCTTGTAACTGTTGCTAGAAACGAGACGCAAACAGCGAATCTCTGTCGGAAACAATGCTTATTAGGATCCCATGCAATCTCACTATCTCATCCATGTACAGTTGGGCCAATTTTTCCAAAGAGTATCTCATATTTATAGGCAAGAACTGAGCAGACTCGGTCAACCTATCGACTATTACCCAAACGGCGTCATGACCTTTCTGAGTACGGGGTAATCCTAACACAAAATCCATCGTAATATGTTCCCATTTCCACTCAGGAATTTCAAGAGATTGTAGAAGGCTTGAGGGTTTCTGATGTTCAACTTTTACTTGTTGGTACACTAAATATTTTTTAACAAATTAAGCAATTTTTTTTTTCATGTTATCCCACCAATACAGTCCCTTCAAATCCTGATATATTTTATTACTTCTGGAATGTACTATATACTTAGATCGATGTGCCTCTTCCAAAATATTCTTTTTTAACATTTCATCTTGCAGTACCACTATCTGATCACGAAATTTCAAAATACTCTCGGAACTCACATTAAAGTCTGAGATTTCTCCTTTTTGCACTTTTCTCACCCATTTTTGTACCATCCGGTCATTCTCCTGAGCTTCTTTTATTTGGTTCAACAAATCTGATTTCACCGTGATATTGCCCAAGATCACCCTCTATCGGTCCAACCGTGGATTCCATTCACTCACTTTTTCAACAAATTTCACTCCTTAACCATTAATCCAGCTACCTGAACTTTTTGACTTAAAGCATCTGCTACAATGTTGGCCTTTCTCGGGTGGCAGTTAATTGTACAGTTATAATCATCAAGAAATTCCACCCACTGACTCTGTCTCAAGTTTAGTTCCTTCTAAGTGAATAGATATTTCAGGCTCTTATGGTTGGTATAAACTTCAAAAGTTACCCCATATAAGTAATGCCTCCATTTCTTTAGGGTAAAAACTACAGCGGTCAATTCCAAATCTTGAGTTGGGTAATTCCGTTCATGGGGTTTTAATTTTCTAGAGGCATAGACAATTACACTTCCATTCTGCATTAAAACACATCCCAATCCTTCTCTTGAGGCGTCAGTATATACAGTGATACTGTTTTCTCCATTTGGTAAGACTAAGACTGGCGCCGAAATTAACCGTTTCTTTAATTCTCGGAAACTAGTTTCACACTTAGAATCCCAGACAAATTGACCATGTTTTTTTGTCAGATCAGTTAAAGGCCCTGCTAATTTGGAGAAATCTTTGATGAACCGACGGTAGTATCCTGCTAAACCCAGGAAACTATGCACCTTAGTTGGAGTTTTTGGCCGTTTCCACTCAGCTACGGCTTCTACTTTCACTGGGTCCACAGAAATGCCATTTTTAGATATTACATGCCCTAGAAAAGAAATCTGCTCCAACCAAAACTCGCACTTGCTAAACTTGGCATATAACTGATGTTCTCCCAAAATCTGCAAAACTATTCTCAAATGTTGTTCATGATCCTCTCAAGTCTTAGAATACACTAAGATATCATCTATGAATACCACGACAAATTAGTCCAAATAAGGTTTAAAAACTCGATGCATCAAATCCAAAAATGCAGCCGTAGCATTCGTTAAACCAAAAGGCATCACTGCAAACTCGAAATACCCATATCTGGAATTAAAAGGAGTTTTCGGTATATCCTCCTGTTTAATTCATAACTGATAGTAACCTTGCCTCAAGTCTAATTTAGAGAAAATCACTGCTCCTTGCAACTGATCAAACAACTCGTCAATGTGCGGCAAAGGATATTTATTTTTCACCGTGACATCATTTAAGCCGCGATAGTCTATACAGAGTCTCAAACTACCATCATTCTTTTTAACAAATAGAACAGGCGCTCCCCAAGGTGATTCACTTTCTTGAATAAACCCGCGCTCTAACAAATCCTGTAACTATAGTTTTAACTCCTTAAATTTGGCAGGGGCCATTCGGTATGGTGCTTTCGTAATAGCAGTGGTTCCAAGCACCAAATCAATCTTAAATTCTATTTCCCTCTCTGGCGGCATCGACTTCAACTCGTCAAGGAAAACATCGAAAAATTCATTTACTACTAACACATCCTCCAGTTTCACCTTATCTCCAGGAGTATTAATTAAGAAAGCTAAGTAACCCTGCGCCCCTTTATTCAATAATTTCCTGGCTCGAATTCTCGAAATAAGTGCAGACGAGACTAATCTACCTCTCACATCCAATCTTAGAGTTGCCTCTCCAAGTATACAGAACTCCACCATCTTAGTCTTGTAGTTCAGTTAAGCATTATAACGAGCCAACCAATCCATTCCTATAATCATGTCATACCCCTTGAGGTCTAAACTTATCAAATCTACCACCAACTTCCGTTCTCCCATCCAAATTTCACAATTTTTATAAACCATGTTGGTAATTAGACTTTGATCTCCAGTAGGTGTTCTAACTTTCAAGTCATAGGATAATTTAACGGGATTCACATCAATACCACACATGAAGGCAGGATTTACAAAAGAATGGGTTGCCCCAGGGTCAATTAAAAGCTTAGCTAAGCGGTGGAATACAGGGATCGTACCTTCCACTACCTCAGATGACTCAGGAGCTCGCGATGGTTCAAGACATAAATCGTAGCAGAGACTTTTGGTCTACTCCCACTAGCAGTTGGTTGCTTAGGGTTTGACTTCTCTGGCTGTACACCCTCATTTCCTTCACGGATTTTAACAGGACAGGTGGTGATCTGATGCTCTGAACTTCCACAACGGAGTACTTCATCTTTTGCCAGCAAGTATTCTCAGTGTAATTTGTCTTACCACAATATCCACAGCTTACTCAAGGAGCTGGTGCCAGACCTCCTTGGGAGACAGTCCTCTGTTGTCATCATCCATTTTGAACCCTTCTGGATAGAGCTCCTCTCGGTGTCCCTGAGATACGAACTCCATCCGTACCTGTAGGCACCAAAATTTTAATTTTATTTAATTCAATTTCAGCTTTATTTTTATTTATTTATTTATTTATTTATTTTTGTTTTTATTTTATTTTATTTTAGTTGACTAAGTTTGCAAAATGATAGTTAGTGTTTATTTTTATTTATTTTAATAAATTAGGTTCATCATTCTTCATTTTAAAATATTTTTGCATTAAATTTCTGAAAAAGAAAATTCCCACCAAAAATTTATTTTCAATCTTTTTAAATTCAATTTCTTCCAAATAAAATGAAATTTTACAAGGCAATCTCAATTAGGAATTAACATTTTATTTACCCTAAATTTGTTTTGAAAAATAAAAAAATAAAAAATGTAAAAAATAGCTAGGTTGAGGGCATGCAAAGTAGCAAGTAGGTTAGGTGAGCATTAGACATGTGTCTTTGATTTTTTTTTTTGCAAAACACATGCAAGATATTAGGTGCAAGACAGGTGTAGAGCTTAGGAAAAATCTGGGAAACAAAGAGGAAAAATAAAAAAAGAAGGTGGCGGCTAAGGAAGAAAAACAAGGGGAAAAAGAAGAAGAAAAAACCGAGAGAATGAGCAAGAAAGTAGAGGAAGTAACGGCTGAAGAGAAAGGAGGAAACAAGGAAAAAAGAAAAGAAAAGGAAAGGGAGACTGTGTGGAGATCAGAAAAAGAAAAAAACAAGAGAGAAAGGCAGAAAAAGAGAGCTTGGGGGGCAAGGAAAAAGGAAAAACTGAGAAAGAAACAAGAGAGAATCGGAGGAGACCAAGGAAGGGGGAGAGGTTGCAGAGAGAGAGAGGAAAAACAAGAGAAACTGGGAGAAAAAGGAGAAAAGAAGGGAAAGAAAAAAGGAAGAGGAGCTTCGGGCAGGGGGAAGAAAGAAATTAAAAGTAGAAGAGAAAGAGAAGGGAGAGCAAGAAAGGGAGAAAGTGTGAGACCCCGAAAATTCACTTGTTTTTAAAACCCTTATGTGAACTCACTTGCCTTTGATTCTTGGTTGCTTTAATGGTTGAATTTGAGCCAAGGAAGTGAATTTTGTTAAAAAAAGTTTCATATTCTCAAGTTGTTAAAAAATCTTGAAATTTTCGCAGGAGGCTCTGCGCAGATTTGGGAAATTGGCTATAATTTCGTACAGGAAAGTTGGAATTGAGTTCCATTTATTGTATTTAAAACTAGACTCATAGGGCTTCCTACTGTATCAAATTCAGAGTTTGATTCAATCCCTAGAAATTCTAGAAAATTGGTAAACTTGGTTGAAAATTCTGTCCTGCACAAGTTACAATAGGAATGTTGTAGTAGTTTATGGCTCAATTTGGACCAACTTATGAACTAAATCTCTTTGAGGTGTCTTCTAAAGATTCTTAGTATTTGAAATCTAGTTTTTAACAAGCCAAGTTGTACGAATTTTTTATATTTATAACTCAAGTTATGATTTTTCTAAAGGAAGGGCATAAGTTAGGGTTTTTGTTCATACTAGGGTTTTGGTGTGTGTTTTTGTGTGCATTTTGGTAGTATGATTGTGAGGACTTATAAAATCTCTCATATTTTTCTTAAAATTCCCTTTTATTTGGAATCCATTACCTTATAATAGCTATACTACTCATTTACATCCCCTGTGGTTGAAATAAAGAATAGAATTAAGAGTTTCCCTTTTCATTCATCGTTAGGGTAAACTAAGGTTTTTACGTCTTTTCGCAGTATGAGTAATCGGTGCGGGGTGTGCACTAGAATTGGTGATTAAGAGTGAGTTTTAGATAAGAAAAGTGTGTGATTAGAAGTAATAATAATAAGTTAGTGAATTATAAGTTAAAACCCTAGTATGTGCGAAATAAGGAAAATCGGGTTGAACCGATGTGTACCGTTTGTTATCGAGTGAGTACACCACTTGAACATTACTTTATTACCTTAATCTCCTTTTTATTAATTGACCAAAATCAGACCTAAATATCTTCTTAATGTAGCCAAAATTTTGGACTAAAAACAAGAGAGAAAAGAAAAAAAAATTGACTTCCAATCAAAAGGTGACACTTGTCCAATTTTGACCCAATTGAATTCCTATCATCTTAACCTTCTTGAAACTTCATTTCAGCCACCATTTCTGTACATTCCAGCTGTGAGGGTGAGAGAGAAAAGAAGGAAGAAACCATTCAATTTCCATCTTGATTTTTAGCTTGATTTGAGTTAAAATCCAAAATCTAAACCGATTAAACTCTCCCTTTAGTTCTTAAGAAGCTTTGTGTGGTGAAACTTTGGAGGGAAAGGTTGTGATTCTCTCTTGCAAGAAGCCTTGGTGAGGTATTATGGTTTCCTATCCTTTTCTTGCATTTAATCTTGTTAAAGTTTAGTTAGAAGCTCTTAATCTTGCCTTATGACGGTAAATTTGTTAGTTTGGAATGAGATGTTGGAGTATGCAGCTAGGGTTTACATTTTCAGCCTTGATTATGATTGTTTATCTAGTAATGGATGTTATAGAGTTAGTAATTGTTGGTTTTGATGATTGAATGCTTATTCTAGAGGAAAAGTTCAAATTTCAGAAATTGAAACTAACCTGTTTAGCTTCTGACCTGTTTAATTCGTCCATGTTAGAGGCCTAATTAGTATTAGGTCTAAACATGAAAGTTGTAGAAAATGATGTTATATAGCTGCTTGAAAAATTTCAACTCAATCAGATCACTGTAGCACATGAAATTACCAAACTACCCCTGACTGCCAAATGCCCTGTTTTGTGGACAGTTTTCTGTCTTCTCGGTGATTGCACATTTTGATATTGAAAATGCATAAATTGGTTGTTTATGTCTTCATAAGACTTATATTTCTCTGTCTTAGCTTCGAAATGGTATAAAGTTTATCCCAAACCGATAGGCGTACCTTTAGTTATGGCCGAAATGCCAAGAGACGTCAAATCTGCCATTTAACTATTTGCCTTTAAACTTGATTTCCGGTTGCCTTATTACGACTTCTGTTGTAATTGGATTATTTTGAGTCTAGTTGAAGGGCTATTGTGGTAGCATTGCCTATGTATGACATTGGGGCTGATTTGAGGAAAATAATGAAGCCATAAATGGCTGAAAAATAGGTAAACATAAGGGGCATGCCGCCAAATTTTCATTAGAGGTATAAACCAGTCTTTGGAGTTCTGGTTCTGTAATCGGTAAATTTGACCTAGATCCAATGAAAATGGGTTGAGTTATCTTCATGAAAGTTGTAACCCTTTGTCTTAGCTTCGAGACGCTACATAGTAAACCTTGATCCGATAACCACAACTCTAGTTATGGTCAAAACCGTGTAACCCGTTTTCATACAATTTTCATTTCCGCGCACGCGCACATGCATTTCTTGGCCGTTTCTGCCGTTTTGGCCTTTTTAGTCCTTATTTCCATTTGTGATGGTTGTTTGACTGATGGTTGAGTATAATCTTCTGTCACAGGCAGTGACGAACCAGACGGAGTCAGTGGACCCATATAAAGTGCCTTGATTTACGTGCTAACTATTTTGAGTGAGTAATTGGGTTTCTTTATGTGATAAATTGTCAAGGTGACTTGTATATATTAAATGGGTACTTAGGCGGGGGTGTACTTTATCTCACTCGACCTAAACCCATCATTTGTTGTTGTTTTAATATGTGAGCATACATACTTTGTGTTGAGTTTCACCCTTTTGCTGTGTGCTATTGGGGTGATTACATGACTTGAGTTGAACCCCTTGTGCCGTGTCCTGTTGGGGTGAGTATTTTGTTGAGAGATATCATTTATTGAGAGATTGGATATCTCAAGACTTGGTTCCAACCCGATTCCAAGGGTAGACGGACTATTCGAGCCAGTCGGGGTTTGGTCGAAATTAGTTCCATACTAACCTTGGGATTTCGTTCTTTGTTAAACCTTTAATTAAAGCTAAATGATTTTGTTTCGCTCGAGCTGCTGTGTGCTGTTGACTGGCTAGCGGGGGTTGATAAAGTGAACGGGAAAAGTAAGTGGAGTCTACGGACCATGAGTATTTTGGTTGACGGAGTGTCAACAGGCGTTCAAACTCGGGGAAATGAATTGGCTTTGAAGCCACCCATATCCTACCATTGTGATGTTACATTTCTGTCTAATGATGTGAAATATCTTGGGTTACATGTTTATTTGGATGTGATTTTACGTTTTACCCCCGATTATTCACTAACATATAGTTTACCCCATTCCATTTGTTTTCTTAGTAGGGGCTGACGTGGGGAAAAGCTCGGGAAGGTGTATAGACTTTTGGTTTATAGAATATTTGATTTTGCCCTAGTGCTTGTTATAAGTTGACTAGTAAGAGATATATAAGTATTTGGTGTCCACTTCTTTGTCTCAAGTTTTTTCAAAACTCAGACAAAGAGGGGCAAACTGTAGACACCAAATTTTGAATAATTTGTGTAGCATCTACTTCATCATTTTTATTTTATTTTAGATCGCTTGCATTTAGTTCATTGTTGTGTGTTTTGTATTTTTAGTTGTTATTTTTATTTTTATTTTAGTTTTGTTCATTTTGCCTTTTTTAGTTTGTCTATTCATTTTTATTTTGTCATTTTAGGGTTTTAATCACTTTTAAGTTTTAGATTTTAGTTTTTAGTTTTTAGTTTTTTAGTTTTTAAGTTTATAGAGTTTTTTAGAAAGAAAAGAAAAATCATTTTAGTCATTTTATTTTTATTCAATGCTTTCTTGAAAGAAAAATGAAAATACAAAAAAAAAGGGGGGAAAAGAAATGGAAAAATGGTTTAATGCATACTGGCCTATTTTGAAAAAGTGAAAAGTTGGAAATTTGAAGGAAAAGTTTTTAGTGTAATAGGCATTATTTACTTTTTGATACATTTTAATTGTTTTTCAAAGAAAAAGAAAAATATATTATTATTTCAGATTACAAGCATTTGTGTTTTTGGTGGCATTTTATTGTTATTTCTTTTATTGTTATGTTTATTTAAGTAAAGAAAAGAAAGAAAAAGAAAAAGAAAAAGGATGAAAAATGGAAGTTGTAATTTGCTGTTCAATATCAATTTCTGTTATCATAAACTTTGTTATTATCATTTATTTCATTTTTATTGTTATTAATTTCTGTTTAATTAGCTGAAAAAAAAAAAAAAAAAAAAAATTTTCAGCATGCACGCTGCAATTTTTTGCAGCGTGCAAGGACGGCCAGGCTTGCCCTTTGGAGGGCTGGATGAGGGGGCCTGTCCTTGCCCCTCATCCTCACCTTTCAAGCAAGGGTTTAGGTTTTTGGGAGGTAGGATAAATAGAAGAAAGAGGTCAGCCGCAAGGGGGTGGTTTTTCGGAGGGACAGTGAACGGCAAAAGAAGAAAAAACAAAGAGTGAAAAAAAAGGGAACAAAAATCCGAGAGCGAACTGGGTTGGGGACTGAGGAACGGACGAAAAGAAACAGGCTGAGAAAAGAGGAAGATTACGGGGGAAAGCTGGAAAAAGGGACGGCTGGGAGTTGTGAGAAAAACCGCAGCTAAAGAGGTGGTAGCACGGCTGAAACGAAGGGGATTGGAAGGAGTTTGACGGCTAAGCAAAACTGAGAAGGAGAAAGCTTCAATCTTGGAGGGGAAATCAGAAAAGGGACGGGAGAAAGAAAGGAGAAGTAGAGAGTGAAGGAAGAACTGGTGCATCCATTTTCGGTGTCCATCATCGTTAAAAGGCAAATCTTTTCCGCTGAAAATCTGTTCAACCCTCTTCCATTTTTGCTGGTCAGGTATATTACTTTTTTTCCTCTATCTGTTTAATGACGGTGTTGTAGTTTTGCCATGTCCATGATTTTGATGTTCTCAGTCAGTCCATAATGATTTCATTAGGCCTTCGTTGGATGTTTATAGTTGTTCTCGCATGTTTGACAAAGCGAAAATTAAAAATGACATGAACAAGACAGAAAGTTTCGTTTGTTACAACCATATTCAGTGATATTCTTTGTAGTTTTCCTTCCTTTCGGCTGCTGAAGTAGTGACTATGTGATTCTGGTTTCGTTATTCAATAGAAAGGTCATAGCTTTCTCCAATTAAAGGCTGTATCTTTTATCCCTTTTTGCGTAGCTTGGGTCTTTAGAGTCCTTGATGTCCGTTTGAAAGTTTGGCTGCAACAAGTTTGAAAGTTTGGTTCAAAGTCCGGGTTCTTGTCTGTCGTTTAGCCATGATACTGTGAACACATCCAAGGGCATGAAAACTCGTTTTTTTTTATATATATAGCTTGTATCATGTGTGTTTTGGTTGTCTGCTTGGAGTTTAATTCATCAATATGCACATTTGATAATGGGATAAAAAAAATCTTGTTGAACGAATCTGTTTCATGGCCTTGTCACATTTATGTTAGGCTCCTTGTTGAATCTTCCCTCTCATTTTCATCCCAGGTCTTTATGTTAGAACATACTAAGAACTGGTATTTGGTCATCTCTAGATTAGTGCATTAGAGTTTATAGGAGCTCAAAGTCACTTTCGGTCATGTAGCAAATATGCGAACAGATTGTTGTCTCCTTTGGTTGCTGAAGTTTGTGGTTTGTTTAAATTTTTGAGACTTGTTTGTTTATCTATGAGTTGCATTTGTTTTTCCCGTTGTTTTGTCTTTAGTTTGGTGCTGAGTTTGTGGGTTTGAGTCTAAGAGACATTTGAATCATGCTCAAGTACTTGCTGGAAAAATAATTTCAGATTTGCCGAGTAGAAAAATTTCTTTGGGTCTTGTTTTTTGAGTTTTGTCTTTCCTTTTTTGGACTCTCAGCTATGGTGTTTGTTTAGATAATGATTCCTTCCCTTTTCTTTCTAGTTTGCTTGCCTGAATACTTTTTGAACTGAATAAAGAATGGCATGAATGTGATTGAGGGGAAAGCTGAAGTTTATGGAGGAAGTTGCATCAGTTTTTGTTTTCTTCGAATAGTTGCATGTCGTTCCAGAATTTTGCATGAGTTTTTTCTGAGTTGTCTACCTGTTTGGATGAGAGTGATTGTGTAGTTAGCTACTTAGTTTAAAGCTTTCATAGTTGGGTTCGAGACCTTAACTTAAAAGCAAATTGTGTGGTTTTTTTTTCTTGTTGAAGTTGCGGTTGCTAATGGTTTTGGTAGGGGATGTTGCAGAAATGTTTCGTAAGTTTTACAATAGAGTTGGCCTGAACCTTTTTTTTTAGATGTTTCATGTTTGTTATCCGACTCTTGGAGCTTCAATCTACAAATTTCATGATGAAAAGTGAGGAATTTTGTGATAGTTGTGTTTTGGATTTATTTGAAAGTTGTTTTTTTTTGTAAAATGCTGGTTGCAGAAAGTTTTGGCTGAAAGGTTTGTTGCAGAATGCATTGTTTACGACCGTGCATGAGCTTGCATGAAAATATTCTTCAAAATTGCCTCTTAACCCCCTCAAGTCTCACCTTATGCTATTATGACCCACAAGATTAAGAAAATTAATCAATTGGGTCCCTGTAATTTTTTTCAGCAATGCTATAAAGACCCAATTAGGTTCCATTTCTTGCAATTAGGCCCTAAAATGTTTTTATTTGAACCATTCCTCCACCTTTTCTTTGCCTTCGAACCTTTGAAGTTCTTAAAAGTGCTTGATTGAGTTTGAATGCTTGGGTAGTGTTCACAATTGAGTCTTTGGTAGCTTCAACTTCGCAACTCGATTGTTCATTTGCTTTCGTTCGTTTGAGTGGCACTTAATGCATGATTTTGTGAACCTTAGGTCTACATGAGCTTATGTTTGTCTATTTTCTTTAATTTTCCTAAATAAATTTGTTGCTTAACCTTTTTCTAGCCTTTGAACTTTTGAAACTCCTAAAAAATATTTGATTGAGTTTGAATGCTTGGTTAGTGTTCACATTTGACTATTTGGTAGCATTAATGTTTTAATTCAATTGCTTGTTTGCTTTCATTGGTTACCATGTTTTGCTAAGGTGATGCTTAATGCATGGATTGGTGAACCTTGTGCCTAAATGAGCTCGTGATTGCCTATTTCCCTTAATCTCCCTAAAATAAGTTGATTACTTGACTTTGTCTTGCTTTTGGACCTTTAAAGCTCTTAAAACGTTTTAGTTGGTTTTGGTTTGATTGATTGAAGGTTGCTTTTGGATCCTAAAATGCAAGTGAAACCAATCATTGACCCGTATTTGATCTTAGACATTTAAGTGCTTCTAATTGTTCAATTCCATGTTTATGTGTTGGATTGCTTGACCCGTGTTTTGTTTTGGACCTTTAAAGTTCTTAAATGTTCGATTGACTCGAATGTTTGGGTAAGGGATATGTTTGAGTCCTTAATAGATGCTTCACTTGGAAATCGAATAGGCCATGCCTTCTCCTTGATCTTTAAAGTATTTTTGACTACATTTAAGTCGTGATGGAGAAAATTTTTGATGTTTTGATGGATGCCATTTGGATTATTTATATATTAAAGTGGTGCCTTAACCTTTTGTTTTGATGGTCTTAGCTTAAGCCGTCTTTTTGTTATATTATACTATTTGAGGTACCTTGACCCTTTTTATTATTTTGGAGGGTAAGTTAGTAATTTCACTACGTTAGGACGTCACTTCAAGGGAGGTACACTCTATCCCTCATTTTGCACTTCATTTGACCCTATGTGCTCCTACGTGTTATGTGAAATTGCATGCCTACTCCGCTTTCCCTACCTCCTTGCATGCATTTACTGGCTTTTACTTTTATTTAAGATAGGGCTCGGAGAGCCTCTGGTCCACTTTCCCTTCCCCTTTATGCTTTTATGGGGTATGTGTACACCTCTTGGCTTGTAATAGATAAGGCTCGGAGAGCATCTGTCCTTTTTCCCTTTCCCTTTATGCTTTTATGGGGTATGTGTACACCTCTTGGCTTGTAATAGATAGGGCTCGTAGAGCATCTGGTCCATTTCCCCTTCCCCTTAGTTGCTTGCTTTTGTTGTTACATGTTAAATTGCTTTATTAGGCTTTTGCATCTAGTCGGGCATGCTAAGTGCTACGTGATATGTGTTTACGAGCGTTTTGGCATGTCTACTCGCTTTTTTGTAGTATAGATGAATGTGATGGATGACTGTACGTTTCCACTAGTCCAACGCTAGTCGGAATTCATAGAATGGGTTAGTCCAACGCTAGACCCTTAGGGATCTCCTCTCGTTAGTACATGTGTGCATGTTCATTACATGTCATGCATTCTTTTTAGTTTTATCATTTTGCATGCCCCTCGAACCCCTTTTCCCTCCATTTTAGGATTTTTATATTTCATGCTAGTTACAGGGTTCATTTGCTTGAGAGTCCCCTTAAATATGGGATATAGACGAGTGTGGCTTTTCCTAAAGCCTTAGCACGCTTATATCCTCTCTATAAAAGGGCAAATTGAGTCACGATTTAGGTCTCCCCGTCCCAATATGCATGAATTCCCTAGGCTCATGCATTCTAAGTCCACTCCATCATTACACTTTCACTTTTCCTCTCATTTGCACACGTACACCTTTTTATCCTTTCACTTGCACATGAACACTTTTCCTCCCATTTTTGCACACGTGCACCCTTGAGTTTCTTCACTTGCACACGAACACTTTTATCATTACTTGCACATATGCACTTCATATTATCATTTCACATACCGCATCTTGCCCACTCACGTGCACATTTTCATTTACACATTCTTATTTTTTATTATTTATTACTTTTTCAAACTCATGTCCTCACATTGTACGCATGCATTCCATTCATTTGCATCCCACTTGCATTATTCGTGACTTCTTCAAAAGGATTGATATTGGGCTTCACAATTAATGTGATTGGCACCACTCAACCTTTGAAGGGAAATTTCCCCCAATTCCCCTAGGTCTAGGGTTTGCATTCATGTAGGGCACTCAAAATGTAATAAATTCTTTGGTTAAAACAAGAAAATCTTTGATTAAATCAACGCAACTAGCCTTGGCTAGGTCAAAGGGGTGCCTTGGATTCTATCCTTGCCTTCCCCTTTGTCAAACGTGACTCCCGAACCTTTTTCTTTGGTTTACGTAGACTAGGAGTCGTTTTAAAAAGGGTTTATTACTACTTGACTTTAAAATTCATTTTTGGGTGACTTGGTACACCTTAAACCATTACCAAGTGGCGACTCCAAACTTTTCATTTCAAAACCCTTTTTAAAACCATTTTTTGGCCAAATCGTCGCTTTCCAAAGTCCCATGGCCTTTACTTTTACTTTGCACACGTTCACACACCACACTTCACACACATTACATTCGACGATCGAAAAGTGGGGCGCGACAGAACCATGAACAAGTGTCTTCTAGGAACTTTTAGTACTCCGAACCCAGTTTCTGACGGTATAAATTTTTCCATTTTTGGACATGCCAAACTCAAGATCTGATTTTTCAAAGATCATCATACAAAACAGAAATTTTTCCGAATTCGTAAGAAATGAGTTTTTGAGAACTTGTCACTCTCTTTCGATATCGATAGACCATTTTAGACTCGATTTCATGGAAGATGCAAGTCTTTCTTGGGACTTTAACTCCTCACCTTTGAATCTCGATTTTTGAGAGATTAAGGTTCTCTTATAAGACTTTGACTTAGTCTAAACAAGTGCGCATTCTTTCTTGGTTAATACATGATTGTGATTGAAAATTACTCATTATTTGCTCAAGCGCTCAAGGGGATCTTCAAGAGAATCTCGGAACGGACACCTAAAAGATTACTTGCTCACTTGCTCACTTTTTGACTAGGTGAGTGTCAAGTGCATGATTTGTTGTTAAATACGTGAATTGCTTCTTGTGAATTATGTGAATTCGAATTGCTGAGACGAGTGCGTACTTTATCGCACTCGTTTTCTTTTACATGAAATTATGATCGAAATTCGCTATGTGAATTGATATTCGACTCGTGTGAAGTGATGTGGTTGTGAATCGTATTTGTGATCGTTGACTGGAGCGTTGTCTCATCGACTTATATTCGTATTCAGGGGACGCCCAAACTTATAGGCTAACCTTGTAACTCAAGCTGGCATGGGTTTGGTCGAGAAGTTTGGTGAACCATGAGATATTCGTAAAGCTTGATCTATTTGAGAGATCTCGCTTGGCATACTCGAATAGTATGGCTTTTCTAAATGATGAGCGGGCCCGAAATAGGGGGTGTAACGGTGAACAGGATTCGTGAAGTAAAGCGGTATTCTATGGACTAAATATACCTACCCGGTTGATGGAGTGTCATCATGTGGAGGTATATAATCGAGACTCGGCAAAGCAAGTTGATACTAGCTCCTGAGAGCTCTTCTATCCTTATTGAATGTGTTTTATTTCAAATTGTGAATTACTTGAATGTTATAGCTTTATTTCTCGTATAAGTGCTATTGCTACTTGAACTATGTGTTTGTATGTTTTTTTCTTGGTCTTACTGAGCATTAACTCATCCCATTAGCTTTGTTTTCCTTAACAGGAGCCGAAATTGAAGGAATTATGGAGAAGCCAACTTGATGGACTTTTGATTAGGATTTTGAATGTAATTGTTAGACAACTTTTGGGAGGTTGTATATTTTGGGAATGTGGATATACTTTTGGTGACTTGTAATGTAAGATTTGACTATTTTAAGGAAGCGACCCCTTTCCTTTATATCTTCGACTTTTAGTATTGATTGATTATCCTTAAATTGAATTCGTCTTGTATCGAGTCCTGGCGAGAGTTGGGCAGGTGTCCCGCCGATACCCTTGGGTTCGCCTTAAGGAGAAGTGGGGGCGTCACAGTTGATATCAGAGCACTAGGTTTAGAGATCTATTTGGGAGATATATTAGAGACTTTACCCTCGAGAATAGGAATGGGATAACTTAGTTATATCTTAAGTGATGTGTGAGTGAATTAGTTACTTTAAGTTTCTAACCTAGAAATTGTTGTTACTTTGTAGGGGTGGAGAATGGTAATGGAGGACCCGCTGCTAATGGTAATGGTCATGCTAATAGCCACGTGGAGCCTCTTAGGCCTATCTACTATCGAGCACTTGGTGGAGGAGCTCGTGTTCAATTCTCGCCTTCTTCTAGATTTTCTCGTTGTCCCTGTAGGGCGACACACGCTTACCCTAATGACCTCGTACTGTCCATTGACGATGAACGACGTCAGTTGGTGAATACCAACATAACTTTACTCCAGGAGGTCAAGGAACTGAGCGCTATGATTGATGCTCAGGGTGCTAGGATTGTAGAGTTAGAGGGGACGGTAGTGGACGAGCTAGCTAGGGCTGAGGCCGCTCATGATGAGCTATAGAGGACTAGAGCTTGATTAACTAGGATAGGTGAGGAGATCCGGGATCGGGCTTCTGGGATCTTGGCAGACACCACTATGTTGATCGATGAGGTAATGGATGCTGTTTAGAGTTCGATTCAGTAGGGCACTGAGGAGAAGCCTTTCGAGGAGGATCCGGAGGAGGACCCTGAGGAGGAGGTTCCGTTTGATAGTCCTGTTGAGGATTAGACTAGTAGTGATAAATCTTTTGACTTGTGTAGTTAGGATTAGCTGGGGTGGTGTTAGTTCAGAGGTCATTGTATTTTGCTTAACTGTGTGTTCTACTTTTGAGGCACCTAAATCTACTTTTGACATGTATGACGAAAAGTACTTTTGTGGCACCTGTGTGCTATATTTTTATAAATGCCCCATGACTTGCTAATTGTATGAACCTTAAAGTGTTAATATAGGTTAGTCATTGTTATTTTCAATGTTTTCATGTTGGCTCTTATTTTAAGTATTTTCTTGCGTAATTATTTTATTTTTTGCATTAGGCATAACTAGCATTATGGACGGACGAAAGAGTGGTAGAGGTCGTGGGCGTGGGACTAGGCCAACCCAACCTCAAGGGGATGATCAAGGATCGGCAACTAGACTGATTCAAGGACAAGAAAATGTAGAGGGTAACCAAGTGGCTATTGCCATTAATCGGATGACCGATATCTTAGAACGATTAGCGGAGCGACAGGGTCCAGGGCCAATTAACCAACCCGGGACCCAGGATAGAGGGGATGATAGATCCTTGGAGAGGTTTTTAAAATTTGCTCCGCCTAAGTTTATTGGGGGACCTGATCCCGAGTTAGCGGAGAACTGGCTGGAGTGAATGACTAATATTTTCGCCGCCTTAGACCATACCGAAGAGAGGCGAGTGAGCTTTGTTGCCTTTCAGTTTGAGGGCGTTGCACGTGCTTGGTGGGACGTGATAAGAGGAAAGTGGGAAAGAGCGTAGACCCCTTGGACTCGAAAAAATTTCACGAGAGAATTAAATAAGAAGTTTCTTCCGCCTCTGATCCAAGAGAAGCGGGATGACGAATTCATAAAGTTGAGGCAAGGAACCTTTAGCGTGGCCGAGTATAAGGGGAAGTTTACTAAACTTTCTAAGTACGCTCCAGAATTGGTGACTAATGACAAAAAAGGATAAGGCGCTTTGTGCAAGGACTTAATGTAGAGACCTAGGAGGGGTTGGCAGCAGCCCAAATCTCTATATTCACTGAAACCCTGAAGAAAGCGCAGAGAGTCGAAAGCGCAAGACTGCAAGTTAGGGACTTTCATACTAAGAAAAGTAACATTTCTAGTTATTCTTCTGGACAAGCCAGTAAAAGTGTCCCACCTTCCAAGATGGGAAGGGGAACGGGAGGAGTAAGGACCGCTGGAGCTCCAAGAGGGGATTTATCAAGAGAAGGTCGTAGTGGGCAAGGTCAGCGAGAGGAATACCTTCTAGTGGTCAGACCATAACTCCTCAAGTTAGTTGTGGCTACTGTGGCAAGCCCAACCATGCGGAGAATGATTGTTGGAGGAAATTGGGAAAATGCTTGTATTGTGGTAGTACCGAGCACCAGATATCGAAATACCCAACCGTACCAAAAGAATGAGGTAGTACTCAAAGGTCTGAAAAATCAACTTCTAAGCAGACTAGTGTTGGAAGGAGTCGACCAAAGGTACCTGTTAGGGTTTACGCATTGGACTATCAGCAGATTCCCAATACTACCGAGGTCGTCAAAAGTACGATCCCTATTTTTCACCATTTAGCTAAGGTTTTAATTAATCCGGGTGCGACACATTCTTTTGTAAACCCTAACTTTATGAGTGGAATAGATGTGAAACCAATTAAATTACCTTATGACTTGGAGGTTAGAACATCTACTGGGGAACAAAGTTTACTTGCTAATTTGGTATATAGGGACTGCGAGATATGGGTTGGAGAATGAAAGTTACTGGCCAATTTGATGGGTTTAGATATTAAGGGGTATGATGTCATCCTAGAGATGGATTGGTTAACTCGCTACCATATTCAGTTGAATTGTAAGACGAAAACAATAGAGTTGTGCATTCCAGGAAAGGCAACCCTAAAATTGGATGTAACGGGTAGATTAGCCTCATATGCTCTTATTTCAGGAATTCGAGCTAGAAAGATATTGAGTAAGGGAGCTCAAGAATATTTGGCTTTTCTTATAAATACTCCTAGTAATAAGGTGAGATTGGAAGATATGTCTGTAGTGAAGAAGTATCCGGATGTTTTTCTTGAAAAATTAGAGTGTTTACCTCTAGAAAAGGAGATAGCTTTTAAAATTGATGTGACTCAGGGGGTAGCACCTATCTCTAAAACGCCATATAGAATGGTTCCAACTGAATTGAAAGAGTTGAAATTGCAGTTACAGGATTTGCTAGAGCGAGGCTGATACGAACGTCACCAACCTTGTGACGAAACCCGTAAAAGATTAGTTTCAGGATCGACAAGAGGACACCAAGTTTGGAGCGGATGACCTCAACCCGTTAATCACGTGGTTAACGAACCTTGGTATAAAGGTAGAAGACGCCACAACCTAGTGCGATTCTAGATTGATAAGTCACGAACACCTAGAGAAATTCTAAGGTATTCAAGAAGCCTTGGAGAAACCAAGAAAACTCTCAAAATCTGATTTATTGATTGAATGCCTAAAACCATTAGAAGTGTGAGCTATTTATAGCCTTACATAGAGATGAAAAACTAAATAATGTGAAACTAGTCTAGAATTGTGGGCTTGACTAACACTAAGAATTGTAGGCTTGACTATTTCCATAAGACTAAGGATTGTGGGCTTGACCGGACCTTATGAGGTCATCCCTTAGGTAAATAACCTTATGAGGTCATCCCTTAGGTAAATAAAGCAAGGCTATGGACCATTAAGCCCTTATTACAATGACTTTAACTAAAACAGCAAATGTGACTAGAGAAGTGTCACGCATGGTTCTCTTTGACGTGCACTACATGGATGGCCTTCATTTCTTCATGCTCAAGTCCCTCAATGACCTTGGGGACAATTTCTTGGCCTTGTATCTCACGAACAAGCCCTTGGAGTTCCTCCCTCATCTTTTTAGCTCGTGCTCGAGTCACGGGTCCTAGGGGAACTCGAATAGTTCGCAATGGTGTCTCTTGGTTCGTATCATTCCCCTCCTCTTCAAAAGGATTTGTCCTCAAATCAGCTTCATCGTCTGCAAGAAAAGGAGATAGATCAGAGACATTGAATGTAGCGCTCACATTGTACTCACCGGGTAGGTCCAGTTTGTAAGCATTGTCATTGATGCGCTTGATGACTTGAAATGGCCCATCTCCTCGGGGAAATAATTTATTGCGCCTTTGGACTGGGAACCTTTCCTTGCGTAGATGTAACCACACCCAGTCACCAGGTTCAAACACAACGCGTTGGCGTCCCTTGTTAACCTGTTGAGCAACTTGGTCCATCCTTCGCTCAATGTTTAGGCGTACCTGCTCGTGTAATTTCTTGACAAAATCTGCTCGTTTAGCACCATCCATGTTAATGTGCTCAGAAGAAGGTAAAGGTGATAAGTCTAGTGGTGTTAAAGGGTTAAAACCATAGACTATTTCAAATGGTGAAAAATGAGTAGAACTATGCACCGTGCGATTGTATGCAAACTCAACGTGGGGTAAACACTCTTCCCAGGTTCTAATATTTTTTCTAATGATGGGACGCAAGAGTGTAGATAGTGTACGATTGACAACCTCAGTTTGGCCATCAGTTTGTGGGTGACTAGTAGTAGAAAATAGCAATTTGGTACCCAATTTTCCCCGCAAAGTTTTCCAAAAGTAACTCAAAAATTTGACATCCCTATCAGAGACAATTGTCCTAGGCATGCCATGCAATCTAATGATTTCTTTGAAAAACAAATCAGCAATGTGCGATGCATCATCTGTTTTGTGACATGGTATAAAATGTGCCATTTTTGAAAATCTGTCAACAATAACAAAGATGCTATCATTTCCCCTCTTTGACCTAGGCAACCCTAAAACAAAATCCATGGAAATATCGGTCCAAGGTTCCTTAGGTACAGGTAAAGGACTATAAAGGCCATAGGGTTGAAGTTTAGACTTAGCTTTGTGGCAAGTGATGCATTTAGCCACCATTCGTTCCACATCTCGCTTCATCCTTGGCCAATGGAAGTGTTCTTGAAGGATAGCTAAGGTTTTAGCCATGCCAAAGTGTCCCATCAAGCCACCTCCATGTGCTTCCCTAACAAGTAAAGAGCGAATAGAGCAGTTAGGTATACACAGTCGATTGAGGTAGAAAAGAAATCCATCAAGGATGTAGAATTTACCTTGAGTTGCTGAACCACAAGTGCCATAAATACCTGAGAAATCTGGGTCATTGGTGTATAACTCTTTAACTAATTCAAATCCTAACAACCTTGCATCAAGTTGAGTGAGCAAGGAGTACCGGCGTGATAATGCATCAGCAGCAACATTAGTTTTTCCCACTTTGTACTTAATCACATAAGGGAAGGTTTCAATAAATGCAATCCACCTAACATGACGCTTATTCAACTTGTGTTGTGATTTAATGTGCTTAAGCGACTCATGGTCAGTGTGTATGACAAACTCCCTTGGTCGCAAGTAATGTTGCCAAGTTTCTAAAGCACGGATTAAGGAGTACAACTCCTTATCATAAGTGGAGTAGTTCAAAGCTGCCCCATTGAGTTTTTCACTACAGTATGCAATTGGTTTGCCCTCTTGCATTAAGACAGCTCCAATGCCCACCCCAGATGCATCACACTCTATTTCAAACATCTTGTCAAAGCATGGCAGTGGAAGTAGTGGTGCGTGTGTGAGTTGATGTTTAAGTATTTGGAAAGCACGTTCTTGAGCATCACCCCACACAAATGGCTCATTTTTCTTAATTACAGCAGTTACAGGTGCAGCAATGGTACTAAAATCTTTAACAAATCGTCTATAAAAACTAGCAAGACCATGGAAGCTGCGTACCTCACCCACTGTGCTTGGAGTAGGCCATTCTCGAATTGCTTTAACCTTCTCCTCATCCACTTTGATTCCCTGTTTACTCACAACAAAGCCTAGGAAGACAAGTTGATCAGTACAAAAGGAGCACTTCTTAAGGTTGGCATAGAGCTTTTCTCTTCGAAGTACATCAAGAACATGCTTCACATGTTCAACATGCTCATCTAGGCTCCTACTATAAATCAGGATGTCGTCAAAATACACAACTACAAATTTTCCAATGAATGGACGAAGTACATGGTTCATCAACCTCATGAACGTACTAGGTGCATTAGTTAGTCCAAATGGCATAACTAACCACTCGTACAAGCCATGTTTGGTTTTAAAGGCCGTTTTCCATTCATCCCCCTCTTTCATCCTAATTTGATGATAACCGCTTTTTAGATCAATTTTAGTGAAAATCACAGCACCATATAGCTCATCTAACATATCATCAAGTCTACGAATAGGGTGACGATATTTTACCGTTATTGCATTAACGGCCCTACAGTCAGTGCACATTCGCCAACTTCCATCCTTTTTAGGCACCAAGATGACAAGGACCGCACATGGGCTCAAGCTTTCTCGTGCCCATCCCTTTGTTAGAAGCTCTTCGATTTGGCGTTGGAGCTCCTTTGTCTCATCTGGTCCCATTTTGTAAGCTGGTCTGTTAGGAAGTGGGGCACCTGGAACCAAGTCAATTTGATGCTCAATTCCCCTTATTGGTGGTAGTCCATTTGGAATCTCATCGGGGAAGACATCCTCATATTCCTGCAAAAGAGAGACAATACTAGATGGTAGAGTGTTAGTAAGATCACTTGTGACAACCAACACCTCTTTGCACAAAAGTACAAAGATGGGTGTATTAACACTCAAAACTTTTCTTACTATATTGGCTTTTATCAATAGATTTTGCCTTTTTTCTCTCTTTTCAATTTTGGCCGGCTCACCATATGTCTTTTTCCTCTCAATTTTCTCGGCCGTATCATTTTCTGTTGAGCTCTCGACTTTTTCTATTTTTTTCTTCTCATTCTCAAGCTCATTCTCCTTGATCAGGCTTTTTTGATCTTCATGAACTTGGATAGGAGTGAGTGGCACAAGCACAATCCTCTTCTCGCTTTGCTTGAAGGAGTATTTATTGGTAATGCCATCGAATGTAACTCCCTTGTCGAATTGCCATGGCCTCCCCAATAGTATGTGACATGCTTGCATAGGGACCACGTCGCATAACACCACGTCCTCATACTTTCCTATTCGGAAAGGTACTTGGACTTGCTTGGTCACACGAACATCCCCACTATCGTTCAACCATTGCAAACGATAAGGTGTTGGATGTCGTAGAGTGGGTAGTGCTAGTTTCTCCACCATCAAGGCACTAGCGACGTTAGCACAACTACCTCCATCTATGATCAAACTACATACCTTGCCTTTGATATAGCAACGGGTGTAGAAAATGTTCTCTCTTTGTGCATGGTCGGCGGCTTTCACTTGGGTTGCTAAGGCTCGTCTGACAACGAGTCCAACTTGTTCATTGACGGGCAATGCTTCCTCTTCTTCCTCAAGGGATGGCAACTCCTCCTTCTCATCTTCATCATCGGTGAGAAACTCACCATTGGGTAAGATGATCATAGTGCGTTGGTTCGGGCATTGGCTAGCAATATGCCCTCGGTCTTGGCATTTGAAGCATCTAGTATCTCGATTTCGCCCCATGCTCGACTCAATGGCAGTTTTTGGTATTGCCTTAGACTCCCACTTAGTCATATCCGACCTCGGTCTTGAAGGGGTGGAATTATTCGGCCCTTTATCCTCTTTCTTTGGTGGTGTAGTTCGGGGATAAGAGGGTAAAAAGTTGTAGTAACTCCGAGTCGAACCCCTCCTCTTAATCCTTCTTTCAATCTTGATGGCCTTCTCCACCAAGTCCCCAAGTTCCACATAGTGGTGTAACTCCACTTGATCAGCGATTTCGGGCCTTAATCCGTTCAAGAAGCGTGCCATTGTTGCTTCTCGATCCTCCATGATGTCTGCCCGTAGCATGAGTATTTCCATTTCCTTGTGATAGTCCTCGACACTTCGTGCTCCTTGGTTGAGGGTTTGAAGCTTTTGATACAAGTCACGGTAGTAGTGACTTGGCACGAAACGCTTCCTCATTAGTCGTCTTAGCTCCGTCCAAGTTTGTATGGTAGGTTCACGACTCCTCCTTCGACTAGTGGAGAGTTGATCCCACCATACAACGGCGTAATCGGTGAATTCGATCACGGCCAACTTGACCTTTTGCTCCTCCGAGTAAGTATTGCAGTCGAAGACAAGTTCAATCCGCTTCTCCCACTCTAAGTAGGCATCGGGGTCTGATCGTCCTTGGAAGGGTGGAATTTTCATCTTTATGCCCGGAATGTGGTCATTTGAAGGCCTAGCGTCACGCTTAGACCTACTTTGCTTATGCTCATAGTTGTTGTCTGAGTTAGAGTCGCTAGACTCATGTGCATAAGCCTTTCCACGGCTGCCTTTGGAGCTTCCATGAGACAACTCTAAGCTGTCAATGCGTTGGTGCATCAGTTCAAGTTTTTGGTCCATCATGCGTCCCAATTCGCCTTTGACTGCTTCTGTGAAAAGTTTAAGATCAAAAGCTTGGGAGCTTGCTCCCCCCTCGTTAGCCATGGTGAAGTATAGGGTAAAAACAATAACAATGGAAAGAAGCAAAGTTTATCTCGCACACTTCCTCACGTGTTTACTCTCGCTCTCGTGTTTGAACACTCTAATGCACTTACCAAGGTATTTTCAAGGCTCCTCGGTCAACTCCTCGAAGAAGTTAGAACTCCTACAGTATGGATCGACTTGCCAACCAGGGTCACAAGATTGTAGCACTTTGAACGAAAAAAAAGAACAAAAGATGAAGGGACTGACCACGACTCAATGAATGACTCAAAGTTGAATTTTAAGAATCCTAGACAAAACTCTACCCAAAACTGGAATTTTGAGCTGCTGGTTGCTGCATTTCTAGTCAGTGTTTTGGTAGGTAAATGGACACTTAGAGGATTCAGAATGACACTTAAAATTGACCTAATGATGCACGAAAATTTCCAGAATTAATGATTGGACAGAAATTCCCCAATGGTTGCAAAGATAGAATCCGAATGGAAAAGGAATTTGTGTTGCGGTGGGACTGTTTTGGAAACCCAAGGCTGACTTTTCTTCCTTGATCCTTTGGAACAAGGATTAGTCTTTCTATTTGCTGGTTCCCACGAATTCAAGGTCAAGATCAAGATGGTCAGCTTTTAGGAGGGCATTTATCACAATCAATGGTCAAATTTGGAAGCTTTCAAGAGTCAAATTTCGTGGCTTAGGAAGGCTGGTTTTCAAGAATCAAATTTCATGGCTGAATGTTCTTCTTCTTATCAATGGTTAATTCTGGAGGCCTTCAAGAATCCCAACTAAAGTTTCAAGAACTTCAAGATTGTGGTTTTAAACAATCAAGAACTTCAAAAAACCCAAGTTTTGATCAAGACAGATTTTCAAGAATTTTGTAAGGTCAGCCAGCTATATTTTTTTTTCGGATGAACAGTAACCTCGGATGATCAAATAGAACAAAAGACTGGAATTAAATGGATATAACAGGATAGAAACAAGACACAAACACAAACAAAGAATCAAGAATAAGACACAAATAAAAGGCTGGACCAAACAAGGCTAACTACAGCAATTAACAACAACTAGACGCAAGTTTATGATGCAACAAATCTGGAAAAATAACGCAAGAACACGATGCAACAAATCTGGAAATTGCGGATAGCAAACTTAGAACACGAAAACAGAATTTTGGACAACTTGACTCGAAAGGAAATAAATAAAGGGATATAACGTGATACCTCTTAACTAGCTCTGATTACCAACTGATACGAACGTCGCCAACCTTGTGACGAAACCCGTAAAAGATTAGTTTCAGGATCGACAAGAGGACACCAAGTTTGGAGCGGATGACCTCAACCCGTTAATCACGTGGTTAACGAATCTTGGTATAATGGTAGAAGACGCCACAACCTAGTGCGATTCTAGATTGATAAGTCACGAACACCTAGAGAAATTCTAAGGTATTCAAGAAGCCTTGGAGAAATCAAGAAAACTCTCAAAATCTGATTTATTGATTGAATGCCTAAAACCATTAGAAGTGTGAGCTATTTATAGCCTTACATAGAGATGAAAATGTGAAACTAGTCTAGAATTGTGGGCTTGACTAAGACTAAGAATTGTAGGCTTGACTATTTCCATAAGACTAAGGATTGTGGGCTTGACTGGACCTTATGAGGTCATCCCTTAGGTAAATAACCTTATTAGGTCATCCCTTAGGTAAATAACCTTATGAGGTCATCCCTTAGGTAAATAAAGCAAGGCTATGGACCATTAAGCCCTTATTACAATGACTTTAACTAAAACAGCAAATGTGACTAGAGAAGTGTCACGCATGGGTCTCTTTGACGTGTACTACATGGATGGCCTTCATTTCTTCATGCTCAAGTCCCTCAATGACCTTGGGGACAATTTCTTGGCCTTGTATCTCACGAACAAGCCCTTGGAGTTCCTCCCTCATCTTTTTAGCTCGTGCTCGAGTCACGGGTCCTAGGGGAACTCGAATAGTTCGCAATGGTGTCTCTTGGTTCGTATCAGAGGCTTTATAAAAAAAATGATTCACCGTGAGAAGCCCCGGTATTGTTTGTTAAAAAGAAATATGGGAGTTTAAGGTTATATATAGATTACCGAGGCTTGAATGATATTACTATTAAGAATAAATACCCGTTACGCCACATTGATGAGTTATTTGACCAATTGCAAGGGGCGGTAGTATTTTCAAAATTGAACCTCAGACAGGGTATTATCAGTTGAGGATTTGGAAAAAGATATATATAAAACTGCCTTTAACTCGAGGTATAGATACTTTGAGTTCATAGTAATGCCGTTTGGATTGACTAATGCACCTGCGGCTTTTATGGATTTAATGCACCGAATCTTTAAGCCTTATCTAGATTAGTTTGTGGTAGTATTCATCGATGATATACTGGTGTACTCTAAAACTTTGGAGGATCATGAGAAACATTTGAGAATTATTTTACAAACTTTGAGGGAACATCAGTTGTATGCTAAATTTAGCAAATGTGAATTTTGGTTGAAAGAAATGACTTTCTTAAGTCATATAACTTCCAAGGACGGAATTAAGGTGGATCCAGCCAAAGCTGAAACAGTTTCTAAGTGGAAGCAACCGGAAAACCCTACTAAATCTTGAAATTTTATAGGGTTAGCAGGGTATTATCGGAGGTTTATCAAAGATTTTTCTAATATTGCTGGACCCATGACTGAGTTGACTAAGAAAAATGAAAAATTTATATGGAGTCCGAAGTGTGAAGAAAGTTTTCAGGAGTTAAAGAGACGGTTAACGAGAGCACCTGTATTAGCTTTACCTAATGGAAATGATAGCTTTCTAGTGTATACAGATACTTCCAAAGAAAACTTGGGGTGTGTATTGATGCAGAATGGTAAGGTGATTGCGTATATCTCTAGGAAATTAAAGCCGCACGAGAAAAACTACCCAACTCATGATTTGGAGTTAGTGGCTGTAGCGTTTTGAGCGCTAAGATTGGTTAAAAACAAGGACCGCTCGGTCCATTTTTTCAGAAATGAAAGGTAACTTTGAGATCTTATTTGTATATCAAAACATTCTTATAATGACACCAAAATTGGTACACTTCAACTTCCGTATGAGAACTACTCATCTATCAAATTTCATTCAAAAATTTACGTGGGAAGGCAGTTAACAAAACGACTGAAATTCGTAAAATGTTTCCAAGCAAATCTGTCTTCTTGCTTTCCTTTCTTTTCAAAACATTTTGCATAATGAAATCAACTCAAATCTGGCTCATTTGTGAAAAAAAGGTCTAAAAAACATCTAATATATATTTGGTAGGTGATTGACATTAGAATTTTCAAAACAACATGTCCCAAATCAAACTAGACCAGTCGGCTAGCAAGACAGAAGGGTTTTCCAGATTTCCAGCTTTGGTGCAGTTCTGTAATTGGACCATATCTCACTCACTACAAGTTGAAATTGAGAATGGTTGATGGAATTTGAAACTAGATTGAAAAGGCTACATTTCATTAGAAGAAATCATTTTGAAAATCAGTTCATAGCTAGCTCGAATTCAAGCGACAAACCGCAGCTTATCACTGTCACTCGCACAGCACAGCAGAACAGAACAGGTAAATTTGGTGAACTACTATGGCTCACTCAGTTCGAATCAGATGGTGCATTTTACACCGTTAGAAAACTATGGATGTCCAGTTTCGAATACGACTAATGGAACTCAATTCTAACCTCTGTACAGAGAGATATGTTCGTTCAAAAATTACTGCCAGAGGACCCCTGCTATGCAATTTTCCAGAATTGTTCTCGCCAAAACTCAATTTTTCTCAACCAAATCAAGTGATTTTCGGTGGAAACTTTTCACACATCCTATACAACATATCTACATTAGATTCAAGATCATTTGAGTATCAAAATTTCGAACCAAAGCTTTGAGAAAAACAGGGCAAATTTTCGGCTAAGCTTCCTATGCAATTCCTTTGGTTTTCCTTTCACTTTTCCAACAAATCTCATCTTGTTTATCACATAATTGCCACAAACAACACTTATCATCATCATATCAGTCCTATATCATCAAGGTGGGATTTCATAGAGCCCACTTCAACCTTTTCAATCCAAATAACAACAACAATATGGAAGCTACAAGCTTCATAGTCAAAACTAAAACCCATTAAAGCTAAGAAAATGGAAAGATTTGAAGTGGATGAAGGCTACCTCTTAGCTCTTGAAGAAACCATAAATTTCACCACTAAAACTCTCAAGAAAACCATCAAGATGAAGCTTTCCTCCAGGCCAAGATTAATCTCTAAGTGATTTTGACGTTGGATGCAAAGTTGGAAGTGTTTTGGAGCAAGAATGAGCAAAAATGGAGTGGAGAGCTTTCTTCCTTCTTCCCTTAAAGTTGCTGGCCGAAAATGAGGGAGTGAGGACAAAGAGATGAGGGTTTGTTTGGGTGATGAAACTTGGAGAGAAAGAATAAAATAGTAGCTTTAGATTGTGTGCAAAGAGTCAACTCTCGCTAGTGGTCGCTCGAGGGTTTAGTACCGCCGTTTTCTCTCGAGTTTGTTTCAATTGTGCACTAAACCTCCAATGTAGTTCCTTTAATATGGTGATTATCCACTCTTAGTAGTCTAGTATTAGTTTCTTAAATCTCCATTTAACTGTTCCAGCTCGATATACGTGAACTTCCAATTCGCGCGCAATAAAATGAAAATTTTAAACTCACTCACCTCGAATACCTCACTTAACTTTTCTTAGTCTATTATTAATCATTCTTAATTCTCCAAGAATAATGCACTCTCGGATTGAATTTACCTCGAAAAATGTGTACTCGTTATTCCTTACCAAACGAGCCTCCGAAAATAAATTTTTCTAACGAAACGTTTTAAAAATGTAAGTGAGACATTGTTTCGCTTAAATGGATTTAAAATGTTTGAAATAAATTATTCGAAAAAAACGGGTGAATAAATAATTAATTAAGCCATTAAAATAAGATTAAATTAAGTAAAAATTCGGGTCCTCACATCCTTCCCTCATTAAAAAGAATTTCATTCTCAAAATTCACACTTAGGATAATATCATATTCCTTAACAGTTATATTTATCAAATCGATCAACAACTTACACTTTCCAACCCATAGCTCACAATTTCCATTCATCCAATTAGCAATCAACTTTAATTTCCCCAATAGGCATTTTACTTCCAAGTCGTAGGACAAACGATCACACTTGACTTATACCATTCATGAAACTAGGGTTTACACAAGAATAATTGGCTCCAGAGTCAATTAAAACTCCAGTTTAAAAGATTCAATCTTGTAGTTCAAAACTCGAATAGAGTGATATATTTTCAATATAAAACTAAGCTTACCGAAATTTTCGGACTTAATTTGCCCAAATCAAGTCAATCATAACATGCGAGATAAAAATCGAGGATTTTAATGTATTTTGGACATGTATGTGACAGAATACGATTCAAAATTTCAAAATTAGGGTTAAAGATACAAACTTTTCTTCATGATCCGAAACTAAATTTTCTTAGTAAGAAATTTCAAATAAAGTGTTTTGCCACTATCATCAATACATATTGCAAATTCCTCAAATACGTTTAAGAAGATTAATCATGCAACTCAATGTGTGGATATTAAAATACATATATAATAAAATAACATATACATGGAGGATATTTCAAAAATCCTCTCAAAATTTTGAGTTAAGAACTGCGTTTGAGTAAACGTATACTCTAGAAAACACTTTTAAGAAAGTTAAGTAAACATGCAAGTTCATGTATGCATAAATTTCGATCCAACACCTTTATCACCCTTTACCTCTAATTCGAGAGCTAACTTTAACGGTACATAAAGTTCTGTCATTTTTACTCTCCAATTCACAGGAAATATTCATTCTTATTCTTAAGGAAAGATCCGAGCCTAAGCTCTGCCTGATTTTCAATTCTTAGGCGAGTTCAAAATGTATATACATATATTTAGATATTTGCAGGAAAAAGGAATAGCAGGCATATAATTACATATAATAATGGTCAAGAAAAATTGAAAGTGCTTTTATTCAATTAAAACACTTAGGTAATGAGTTCAAGTCTCCTCAAGAATAACCAACGCAATATTTTGGAAGTTCAAACGTTCATAAAAACTGAAACATGTCCATAGGACCAATCACAAGATACGTGTAGAACAATTATTAAAATTTTCACAGGAGAGAACCTCACTAGGTACCCAACTAAGTCAATCCTTTAAAACACTGGTAGGTCTAATCTTCTCGTTCATTTCTGACTCATATCAAACACTAGGATCCTATTGAGTTACATAGGACCATCCATCAATCTTTCTCTACCTCTCTCTCTCTTAATTATTGTGCCATTTTAGCCAAACGAATATTGGTTTCCTGTAACTATTCATGTGAAATATCGATTCGTTGTTATTCCCCGCAAATGGAGATCTCGAATCCTTAACATTGCCCTCAACTCTTAAGTATTCGGGTACAAGAATCCGAAATAAGATAATTCACAACTCAGGCCGTACGCTCCCAAGTGTAAATCATCCAAGTTAAGATTCCTACCCAACATACATATCTAATTTTCCCCAAGTATCAAGATGAAGGGTTTATACCTATCACATTCATTATTCACAGCTTACGATCTAGAAGAGTACTTAAACTTTTACTCATTCACATAATAAGGACCATAATACCACTTGGCCCAAACTCACCCCGCGCATATACCACGCGAAGTGGCTCTAATTCTTATCCCTACAAGCGGTCACTTAACTTTCAAACCAGTCTCACAGTCTGGCATCCTAAACTTCAAAGCCTAAAATACACTACAAAGATCTGAAGCCTAAACTCTGATATCAACTGTGGCGCTCCTACTTCTCCCAAGGGCGAACCCAATGGTATCGGCGGGACGCCTGCCCAACTCTCGTCGGAACTCACTACAATTCATAGTTCAAAACTAGGGATACTTTAAATAATTTCACTATATAATTAAAGTACTCCAAAATATTTCATACTTACAATTAGTTAACTTTCAAATTTAAATACAATCCAAAAGAATATGTACTACAGCCATCCACTATAATACAACTTAAAGTCTCCAAAAGAAAACAACTTAATACTATTCACGAGCACTCTCGGTTTGAACCCTGTTAAAGAAAACAAAAACGAGGAATGACGTAAGCAGTCCAGTGAGGTTCTAAGATACTCTAGCAGTTCTAATAAATCAAGTAATTTGAGCATAATACATGTATGATTCAAGGTTGCACATTGGCACATTAACATGAAACAGTTATCATTATACAGAAATAAACACATATTGAAGGATACGGTGTTCCAGTGGAACCATTTCGGTCAACTTCACCTTATAACTTCAGATCCCCTCGGTTTGTCTGGTCATTACCTTATCTCTCTAGTGGTAATACTCAAGTATACCGAAACGGTGGTCCAGGGTTCCAACCTACCCGACCGAATCCAGTCCTGGCTCGAGCAGGTTAGTAACCAAGGGCAGGATCCAGTTCAGTTTAGATCTTACAACATGCGCAAGTAATCAAGTAAATCGGTAAATCGGTTGAACGGTAAAAATTTATCATTTTAGCAGGTCGAGTGAAATGAAATACACACTCGCCTTAAAACGATGGCAATTTCGTAAGAGCAATTATAGGTAACACTTAACACTTAAACACGTAAGCAATATGCCGTAATTTCATATGAACACAGAATTTACGGTAATCAAGTAATCAAGTAAATCGGTAAACGGTAAATCGGTTGAACGGTAAATCGATAATCGTTAGATCGGTAAATCGGTTGGACAGTAGAAATTTGTCATTTTAGTAGGTCGAGTGAGATAAAGTACACATTCACCTTAAAACAGTGGAAAAGTTCATAGGAGCAATTATCGATAGCACTTAATAGTTAAACACATAATGACCATGGAGTAAACATGTCGTAAAACTATTCAAGTCACGTACTCCTATATGGAACACTCACCAATTCAAAACAAGTGAGTAAGTGCTCAAACAAGTGTTTAAGCGTCCGCTTTGAGTTCCTCTTGAAGGTCCCCTTGAGCGCCTGAGCAAATAATAATTAACTTCACTCACAATCATGCATTTACCAAGAAAGGATGCACACTTATTTAGACTAAATCAAAGTCTTAAAAGAAAGCTTTAATTCTCTCAACTCGAGGTTCAAGAGTGAAGTTTTAAAGTCTGAAGAGAAACTAGCATCTTCCATGAAATCGAGTTCAAAACGTTCAATCGATATTGAGAAAAGAAGTCAAGTTCGCGAAAGTGCATTTTCTAACTAATCGGCAAATTTCAGCTTTGCACGACAATCTTTGGAAAATTGAATCTGGAGTTTGGCATGTTGAAAAATCGAAACCTTTACACCGTTGGAATCTTTGCTCGAAGTACTAAAAGTTCCTGGAAGACACTTTTCTAAGATTCTAAACAGAAGACATTCAAATTTCAGCTTAAAGTGGCTGACTTGTATCTCCAAGACAGTTTTAGTCTTGGTTTTTGGTAAATTTTGGAAATTCAGCAAAATTCACAGAAAGTGAACTAGCCTCTAAAATTCAAAACACTATTAGAGTTCAATCAAAGTTTTAAACACAACAAACGGAATTAGAATCGGAGTTTTGAGCGCCAAGATATAGTAGCTCAAAGTTGGTTAAAAACAAGGACCGCTCAGTCCATTTTTCCAGATTTGAAAGGTAACTTTGGGATCTTATTTGTATATCAAAACAGTTTTAGAATGACACAAAAATTGGTATACTTCAACTTCCGTATGAGAACTACTCCTCTATCAAATTTCATTCAAAAACTTACGTGGGAAGGCAGTTAACAAAACGACTGAAGTTCGTAAAATGTTTCCAAGCAAATCTGTCTTCTTGTTTTCCTTTCTTTTCAAAACATTTTGCACAATGAACTCGACTCAAATCTGGCTCATTTGTGAAACAAAGGTCTAAGAAACATCTAATATACATTTGGAAGGTGATTGACATCAGAATTTTCAAAACAACATGTCCCAAATCAAACTAGACCAGTCGGCTAGCAAGACAGAAGGGTTTTTCAAATTTCCAGCTTTGGTGCAGTTCTGTAATTGGACCATATCTCACTCACTACAAGTTAAAATTGAGAATGGTTGGTGGCATTTGAAACTAGATTCAAAATTCTACATTTCATCAGAAGAAATTATTTTGAAAATCAGTTCATAGCTAGCTCGAAATCAAGTGACAAGCCACAGCTTATCACTGTCACTCGCACAGCACAGCAGAACAGAACAGGTAAATTTGGTGAACTACTACGGCTCACTCAGTTTGAATAAGAGGGTGAATTTTACACCGTTAGAAAACTAAGGATGTCTAGTTTCGAATGCCACTAATGGCACTCAATTCTGACCTCCGTACAGAGAGATATGTTCGTTCAAAAATTACTGCCAGAGGACCCCTGCTATGCAATTTTCCAGAATTGTTCTTGCCAAAACTCAAATTTTCTCAACCAAATCAAGTGATTTTCGGTGGAAACTTTCCACACATCCTATACAACATATCTACATAGGATTCAAGGTCATTTGAGCATCAAAATTTTGAACCAAAGCTTTGAGAAAAATAGGGCAGATTTTCGGCTAAGCTTCCTATGCAATTCCTTTGGTTTTCCTTTCACTTTTTCAACAAATCTCATCTTGTTTATCACATAATTAACACAAACAACACTTATCATCATCATATCAGTCCTATATCATCAAGGTGGGATTTCATAGAGCTCACTTCAACCTTTTTCAATCCAAATAACAACAACAATATGGAAGCTACAAGCTTCATAGTCTAAACTAAAACCCATTAAAGCTAAGAAAATGGAAAGATTTGAAGTGGATGAAGACTACCTCTTAGCTCTTGAAGAAACCAGAAATTTCACCACTAAAACTCTCAAGAAAATCACCAAGATAAAGCTTTCCTCCAGGCCAAGGTTAATCTCCAAGTGATTTTGAGGTTGGATGCAAAGTTGGAAGTGTTTTGGAGCAAGAATGAGCAAAAATGGAGTGGAGAGCTTTCTTCCTTCTTCCCTTGAAGTTGCTGGCCAAAAATGAGGGAGTGAGGATAGAGAGATGAGGGTTTGTTTGGGTGATGAAACTTGGAGAGAAAGAATAAAATAGTAGCTTTAGATTGTGTGCAAAGAGTCAACTCTCGCTAGTGGTCGCTCGAGGGTTTAGTACCGCCGTTTTCTCTCGGGTTTGTTTCAATTGTGTACTAAACCTCCAATGTAGTTCCTTTAATATGGTGATTATCCACTCTTAGTAATCTAGTATTAGTTTTTTAAATCTCCATTTAACCGTTCCGGCTCGATATACGTGAACTTCCGATTAGCGCGCGATAAAGCGAAATTTTTAAACTCACTCATCTCGAATACCTCACTTAACTTTTCTTAGTCTATTATTAATCATTCTTAATTCTCCAAGACTAATGCACTCTCAGATCAAATTTACCTCGAAAAATGTGTACTCGTTATTCCTTACCGAACGAGCCTCCAAAAAATAAATTTTTCTAATGAAACGTTTTTAAAATGTAAGTGAGACATTGTTTCGCGTAAATGGATTTAAAATTGTTGAAATAAATTATTCGAAAAAAACGGGTGAATAAATAATTAATTAAGCCATTAAAATAAGATTAAAATAAGTAAAAATTCGGATCCTCACAGTAGTGGCCGATGCTTTAATTCGTCAAGTGTAAGTGGCAGGATTGTTGATTAAATAATTGTACTTGTTGGAAGAGGTTAGTTGTTGGAATCCTCATCTTGAACCGAGAAAAGTGATCCTTGGGAATGTTGTCGTGAAATCCACTCTGTTGGAACATATCAAGGAAACACAAGAGAAGGACGTTGAAGTGCAAAAGTGGTTGGAGAAAATTAATAAAAGAGAAAAGTCGGATTTTAATTTTGGAGTGAATGGTGTACTAAGGTTTTGAAATCGTATCGTAGTGCCAAAGGACGAAGGGCTTAAGAAGGAAATTTTGGAAGAAGCGCACCGTTCTAAGTATACGGTACATCTTGGAGGGAATAAAATGTATCAAGACTTGAAGAGTTTGTACTGGTGGGAAAACATGAAAAAGAAAATTGCCAGTTTGTCCAAACTTGTTTGATTTGCTAGCAGGTTAAAGTCGAGTATCAGAAATCATCTGACCTTTTGCAACCTTTAGAGATACCCGAGTGGAAGTGGGAAAATATCACTATGGATTTTGTATTTAGATTGCCAAGGACACAAAGAGGTCACGATGCTGTTTGGGTAATAGTAGATAGTTGACCAAATCAGCTCACTTTTTGTCGATTAGTATGAAGTACCCGTTGGAAAAGTTAGTTAAGTTATACTTGGATGAGATTATAAGGCTACACGGGATACCTGTAAGTATTGTGTCCGATCGGGACCCTAGGTTTGTTTCTCGATTCTGGCAGAAAATGCAAGAAGTATTGGGGACTAAATTGAATTTTAGCACTACTTACTATCCACAGACTGATGGATAATCGGAGAGGACAATTCAGACTCTTGAGGACATGTTGAGAACCTGTATTTTAGATTTTGGAGAGAATTGGAGTAAATACTTGACATTGGTGGAGTTTGCTTATAATAATAGTTTCCATTCATCCATTCAAATGGCTCCGTATGAAACTCTTTATGGCCGGAAGTGTAGGTCTCCGATTTGTTGGGATGAAATATGTGAAAGAAAGATTTTGGACCCCACCGCAGTGTCTTGGATTGAAGAGGCGCGAGAAAAAGTGAAGTTAATACGCTAGAGGATTCAAACCGCACAGAGTCGTCGAAAGAGTTACGCAGATAACCAAACGAAGGATTTAGAATTTGCATTTGGAAATCAAGTTTTCCTTAAGATCACTCCTCTGAAAGCGAGTCTGATGACAGGAAAAGGAAAGAAGTTGCAAACTAAATTCGTAGGGCCTTATAAGATTTTTCAATGCATGGGAAATGTGGCTTATAAGTTGGAATTGCCACCTAGTCTGTCTCGGATCTATAACGTTTTTCACGTATCCATGCTCAAGAAATATCATCCAGATCCGTCTCATGGCCTGCAATCGGAAAACATTGAAATTGATGAAGCACTGACCTATGAGGAGAAACCAATAAAGCTTCTAGATCGTAAGGTGAAAGAACTGAGAAATAAACGAATTCTGTTGGTGAAAGTTCTTTGGAGAAACCACGGACTAGAGGAAGCAACTTAGGAAGTAGAAGAAGAAATTCGAGAAAAATATCCAGATCTATTTTCAAATCAAGGCATGAATTTCGTGGACGAAATTCTCTTGAGGAGAGGATGTGAGGACTCATGTTTTAATTCTTAAAATAGTCATTTTTATAATTATTTACCCTAGAGTTAGTTAATTATATTATCGTTACATAAATTGCTTTTAAATTTCGCTCTATCGCGCGCGAGTCGAAAGTTCGCGTATTTCGCATCGGAACGACTAAGTGGAGATTTGATAAATTTATATTAGACTATTAAGAGTGAGTAATTATAGTGTTAAAAGAATTACATTGGAGGATTAGTACACTAGTGCAATAAACAAGAGAGAAAAGTGATAGTACGGACACTATTCGAACACTATTTGAAGTTGACTTTTGCAAAGTTTCTTGGCCACAATTTCTTCAAGCTTCCAAGACAAGATTCACACAATAAACACTCATCTCTCCCCTCTCTTTGGTCGCCCGAAACTAGAAAGAAAAAGGAAGGAAGAAAGCTCTCTTCATCTTGCTCCAATCTTGTTCCATTTCACTTGAAAATCTTCACCCAACTCACAAAACCTTTGGAGGTTAGTTCTAGTTTGGAGAAAGACAACATCTTGTGGAGCTTCTTGGAGGATTTGTGGTGGAAAAATCTGATTTTTCATCTAGGGTTAGAGGTAACCCTTTAACTCTTCTAGTCTTGCCATTTTCTTCAAGAATCATGGTTAGTTTTGCAAGGATTTGAAACCCAAAGCAAGAAATAGGCTAGAGGACTTGAGAAGTGTCATTTCTCGCCTTAATCTCTAGGCTAGCAGTCTTGAGGTGGATTATAGGTAGCTGACTTGAGGATTAAAATACTTAATTATTGTGTTTATGTGTTATATGAGAGAAGTACGGTTAGAAAAGGAGAGAAAGTTGAGAAATGTGTGAGATTAGAGCTGGTTGAAAATTCTGACCATGTTGCTCTATTTTAATTCGAATTTTTAATGCTTGTTCGGCTGTGAAATTGGTGGTTATATATTGTATATTGTGTGTAGAATGTGCCTTGCAAAAGTTGTTTCATTTGGTTGCGTAAAACTAAGGTTTTCGAAAAAGAAAGAAATCTGGAATAGGTGATTAGTGTAGCCGAACAGTAGTTATTTGTCTGAACATATCTCTTTGTACAAAAGTCGAAATCGAGTGCTGTTTATGGCATTCGAAACTAGACATTTATACCTTTCTAACGGTATAAAAATCACCTGCTAGTTCGAACTGAGTGAACCGTAGTGATTCAGCAAAGTTGACTGTCCTGTTGTGACTGTCTATCCGAGAGGAATGGAGAAGCTGTATCTTGTGGCTCGATTTTCTCTCACTTGTGAACTGATTTTGGAAACGACTCTTTCTGATGAAATGTAGCATTTGAACCTACTTTAAAATGCCATAAGCCATTCTTAATTTGAAATTGTATTGAGTGAGATGTGGTTTGATTTCGAAAGTGCAACAAAGCTAGAAACTGGAAAGTTTTTCCCATCTTGCTAGCCGAATGGTCAGGTTTAGTTTGGGATGTTTTGTTTCAAAAATTTTGATGTCAATTACCCATCAATTACTTACTAAATGTTTCAAAAGTGGATCGATTTGGGGCTGATTTCATTGAACCAAACTTTTGAAAAGAAAGAAAGAGTGGGTTGGCAGATAGAGAGGTTGTCCACATATGGAAGTTTAAGTGTACCAAATTTAGCATAATTCTAATACCATTTCGATATCCAAATAATGCCCCAAAAGTGGCTCTGTAAATCTGGAAATTTCTGATCAGTGTGCAAAATTCAGTTGACTTTGAACTGTTATATCTTGATGCTCAAAACTCCAAATTTAGTTCCATTTGTTGTGTTCGAAACCTTGTTTGGAACTCTTTTTGTGTTACTAATTTCAAGGGCTGATTCACTTTTTATGAATTATGCCGAATTCCCAAAAAGTGCTGGAAAACCAAGACTGGTTCAAACCTGTCTTCTTGGAACTGAAACTTTGAGCTAGAAAATGAATACTTTCTGTTTGGAACCATGAACAAGTGTCTTCTAGGAACTTTTAGTACTCCGAACCTAGTTTCCAATGGTATAAATTTTTGGACATGCTGAACTCAAGATCTGATTTTTCAAAGATCATCGCACAAAACAGAAAATTTTCCGAATTCGTAAGAAATGAGTTTTTGAGAACTTGTCACTCTCTCTCGATATCGATAGACCGTTTTAAACTCAATTTCATGGAAGAGCAAGTCTCTCTTAGGACTTTAACTCCTCACTTTTGAACCTCGATTTTTGAGAGATTAAGGTTCTCTTTTAAGACTTTGATTTAGTCTAAACAAGTGCACATTCTTTCTTAGTTAATACATGGTTGTGAGTGAAAGTTACTCATTATTTGCTCAGGCGCTCAAGGGGATCTTTAAGAGAATCTTGGAGCGGACGCCTAAAAGCTTACTTGCTCACTTTTTGACTTGGTGAGTGTCAAGTGCATGATTTGTTGTTAAATACGTGAATTGCTTCTTGTGAATTATGTTAATTCGAATTGCTGAGGCGAGTGTGTACTTTATCGCACTCGTTTTCTTTTACATGAAATTATGATCGAAATTCGCTATGTGAATTGATATTCAACTCGTGTGAAGTGATATGGTTGTGAATCGTATTTGTGATCGTTGATTGGAGCGTTGTCTCATCGACTTATATTCGTATTCGGGGGACGCCCAAACTAATAGGCTAATCTTGTGACTCGAGCCGACATGGGCTTGGTCGAAAAGCTTGGTGAACCATAAGATATTCATAAAGTTTGATCTATTTGAGAGATCTCGCTTGGCATACTCGAGTAGTATCGTCTTTCTAAATGATGAGCGGGCCCAGAACAGGGGGTGTAACGGTGAACGGGATTCGTAAAGCAAAGCAGTGTTCTACGGACTAAATACACCTATCCGATTGACGGAGTGTCATCACGTGGAGGTAGATAATCAAGACTCGGCAAAGCAAGTGGATACTATCTTCTGAGAGCTCCTTTATCCTTATTGAATGTGTTTTATTTCAAATTGTGAATTACTTGAATGTTATGGCTATATTTCTCGTATAAGTACTATTGCTAATTGAACTATGTATTTGCATGTCTTTTTCTTGGCTTCACTGAGCATTATCTCATCCCATTAGCTTTGTTTTCCTTAACAGGAGCCGGAATGGAAGGAATTATGGAGAAGCCAACTTGATGGACTTTTGATTAGGATTTTGAATGTAATTGTTAGACAACTTTTGGGAGGTTGTATATTTTGGGAATGTGGATGTACTTTTGGTGACTTGTAATGTAAGATTTGACTATTTTAAGGAAGCGACCCCTTTTCTTTATATTTTTGACTTTTAGTATTGATTGATTATCCTTAAATTGAATTCGTCTTCTATCGAGTCCTGGCAAGGGCTGGACAGGCGTACCGCCGATACCCTTGGGTTCGCCCTAGGGAGAAATGGGGGTGCCACAACTCTTGGGCATTACAATTAATGTGATTTGCTCCAATCAAATTTTGAATAGATATTTCGATCCTCCCGATACTCATTAGGTCTGGGTTATGTATCCATGTAGTAACATCCAAATGTAATAAATTTATAGGTTAAATTAAGAAAATTTTTTGACTAAATCATGCAACAAGCCTTGGTTAGGTTGAAAGGGTGCTTTAGATTTTATTCTTGCATTCCCTTTCTTCAACCGTGACTCTCGAGCCCATTTCTCTTGATATTTTAAGATTTGGAGTGGTTTAAAAAGGGTTTTCTCTACTTTTTATTTAAAATTTATTTTAGGTGACTTGGTACACGTTAATTCAATACCAAGTGGTGACTCCTATTTTTTCTTAAAAAATCCTTTTTCAAAATATTGTTTTGGGCCAAAATCGTCGCACTTTTAAGTCCTATTTTAGGCCATTTTCTTTTTCTTTATTTTTCTTTATTCTTTAAAAATCAAAACACTCATTTTTCAATCAAAATTAAAATTAATCAAAAAATTTATTTTTATAACCCGTAATTTCATTTTTTTTTCAAAAATGGGGCACGACAGCTTGACGACTCCACTGGGGACTTTAGAGAGTCCGAACATTTGATTTAGTCAATACTTTTCTTTTTCTAACTTTTTTATATATCATATTTGGAGGTTTTAGGTTGCATTTTTTTCTTTTTAAGGTTTCTTGCATTTAACACGTGCAATCGTCTCGATATCCATGTATATGATGAATAATGTGTTTTATTTTCTTCCATTCACTTATGTTTATCGCGCTTGCATCTTGGGGGGGGAGGAACTAGCCACCCTAGAACTTTCGCCCATATTTGATGGTATGTAATCCCTCCCTTCAAAAGGAGCACTTCATACGTGCATACATTTTACTTTATAACCCCTCATTTCTTTTTACTTTTAGTAGTTGTCATACCACTCTTCCCCATTTATGATTAGGATTGATTCATTTGGACATGTGGCCGTGGCACGACGTGCGCGTAGCAATGTCCGAGGGATCACTCGAACCACCAACTCTTAGGCCTTGGGATTGATGACCTTGCGCCTTTGGTCTGAAGGTTTGGGAGCCTAAAACCTTATCGAGTCTAGATGCATTAGTTAGCTCAACCTCTTGCATCCATATTAGAAATCATCTAGGATAAAGTCAAAACTTACCCAACTAGGAAGACTAGGCACGAAAGGAGGGATTCCACTCCTCTTTCCTTATTTTTCTTTTTACTTTTTGTATCATCTAATTGTCCCAACGTGTTATGTGTTGAACTAATCTTTTCTTGTTTTCTCGTCTTTTGTATTCACAAATGCTAGAAAATAAGAGTTATGGCATGATACTCTTTTAAAACCTACCCTCTTAGTTAGGTTATTGCACGTTTAAATTCCAATGTATTGTATTTGTAGGTTAATAAGTGCACGTCATTCTAAGCTCACCCTGGCATATGAAGGGTCCCTTAGGTCATGTTTTCATTTCAAATTACATATTTAATTGCTTTGATAAATTGGCATCATGCATAAACTTTAGGAGGAATGCCATTTGGGGAATCCCACGTTAGGAATAAGCCACCTTGTATCTCGGATATGTAATCCAATAAGATTTGCACGTCTATATTTCATGTACCGTCCAAAGGGGTAGTGCATGAGGTAAGGTAGGATTCGATCTTTTCCATGATAATAAAAACAACTTTTGCACATTAGAATATGAGCATCTAACAATCATCTTTTGGCCATTTTATCAGAATTGGTAAAAATCCCTTGTGAAAATGACATTAAGTTGAAGAAATTCCTCATTGTTGAGATAATAAATATATCGAGACCAAATCTTGATTTTAGAAAACTCATAGACTAATACATTGTAACGAAATTCGTACAATTTGAAAATCACAAATGGGTTGACAATTTAGTCAATTTTCAAATAATCTATTTTACTAGTTTACTCACTTTTAGGGCAATCTAGTCAATTTTCAAATAAACCATCAATTCCATCCATTCCATTTTTACGAGTTTATTCGCTTCTAGAATGATTGAGTCAATTTTTTTGGATAAACCATCCACTCCATACAATCTAGGATAATTCAGTCAATTTTTGAATAAATCATCAATTCCATCCAGTCCATTTTAACAGTTTATTCATTTTTAGAACAATCTAGTCAATTTTTGAATAAATCATTAACTCCATCCAACATATTTGATCAATTTATTCATTTTTAAAACAATCTAGTCAATTTTTGAATAAATCATCACTCCATCAGATCTATTTGATCAATTTATTTCATTCAATTCATTTGATCAGTTTATTCATTTTTAGGATGATCCAGTCAATTTTGAATAAATCATCAATTTCATTCAATTCATTTGACCAGTTTACCCATATATAGGGTGATCCAGTCAATTTTGAATAAATCATCAATTTCATTCAATCTATTTGACCAATTTACCCATTTATACGGCAATCCAGCCAATTTTTGAATAAATTATTAATTTCATCCGATCCATTTGACCCATTTATTCTATTTTAGGGTTTCGATCTAAGGTTCCCTGAGTAAACTAGTCGAGACATTGCAATCCTTTCAAGAGTAGGCTCTTTCACACATCACTTCATGTGTTAATCAAATTAATCAATCCATTCAAACTTCGTCCCCATTTTGTTAAGACAAATGTCTCTTGTCACTCCAATTGGCCAAATTTTTCAAATTACTTTTCACTTGAATCTCAACAAGTTGATCGGATTCATCAGGTATTGTATGGTGCCTACTCCAGAGAATTGCATTTTTCATGCTAGACCTACCCTTGGCATAAAAGGGTTTCCCCATAGAACATGCATACTGATTTTACAGTTTTACTTACTAACTCTGGGTATTTTTCTTTTATTTTTCCCCCTCCCCTACATTTATAAAGGATATTCAATAAGGTATAATATATTTTTTCTATATCTAATAACAATTTTGGTTTGATAAATTTTGAAAAATAACAAGTATTACTTAATTATTAGGCAGATCCTACAATGTAAAAACATGAAGAGTCCATCTAGAAGCGCTAGGCTAAAGCATCTAAGAGACTTCATAATTGTTTGTCAAAAAAAAAGAAAAAAATCCTGTTTATTTGATTTGTTATCACATTTTGTTCCAAAGAAAAGAAGACAAAAAAATGTGTATATGTGGAGCTCTTTAGAAATTTTTCTCTTCTCATTTGTATTATAATTGAACAAGAAATTTTTGTTTCAAACATTTTCAACAATAAAGTTTTTCATTTAGACAATTATTGTTTTGTATATGATCATGTATATTTCATTCTTTATTGGCTAATTGAAGGATTTCATGATGAATTTTAAGAAATAAGATTAAGTTGAGATTTTTCAACCTCTTGCCTGAAAATTCACAAGTGTATGTTTTCTAAAATCTTTGTATACACTAGATTTACGATCCAGATTATTCAATAAGAGTACTCAAAATCAAAAGAGGTCACTCAAATATGAAGATTTGTCTCAAAAAACCAATTAGATACCTTTTTCCCTTTCATTCTCCATATTTTGCCTACTTCTATTAATCCCCCCCCCCCAAAAATCAGTCATATTGATTGACAAACTACAAATTGGGGCAATCTTTGTTTGGAAAATGCCTACTGTGTCTAACCAAGTTCAATTCACATCTAAGTGAAAGCAAAAATGTACATTACTCTTGCTTGTTTTGAGAAATTGGAATGATACTTTAGGCGTTCGTTTCTCTATCTATACAGATTTTGTCATTTGCTCTCCCATTTGAGCCGTTAAAGGAATAATTTCATTTCAAATAAAAGCCTTAATGATCATTACCCTACATTGAAAAAATTTTCAAATATCAAAAGGGAATGGACTCTCAATGAGCTATTCTTTACTTTGGTTGTCATGAGGTGTAAGAATGATATTTTGGCCATCGTTTCTACAATCTAAACACTATTTGTCCCTTGCATCCTCATTTGAGCTAACATGAGTAGTTCTTTTCGAAAGCACTTATGATCGCACTCCACATTGGGGAAAGAGATTGGAGAATTTTTCAAAAAAAAAAGAGTAAAAAATGGTAAAATTAAAAAGAATAGAGGGAACCACAAGTTGGGAAAATTTGATTCTACTTGGGCTCCAATTTTGAAAAAAAAAAAAGAAGAAGAAAAAAAAGAGAAAAGAAGAAGAGAATGGGGCATCTATAATCTCAAAAGTTAGGGGATCCTCAATTCCATCATTTTTGGTATTTCGATATTGAAAAAGAAAAAAGAGAAGAAAAAGAAAAAAGAGAAGAAAAAGAAAAAAGAAAATGTTAAAAGAAAAGAAGAAGTGTAGAGAAAATGAAAAAATACAAAGAGATTCAATGCTGAATCCCCTAGTGAGTGATGATAAAAGTCATATAAAGTCCAAGATCTTTGAGTCTAAAACCGGGGCAATTTTTTGGGAAGGAATGCGATCTTAAGTGCATTGTTCTTGAAAATCTTATTCCTCTAACTATCGTCTTCGAGCCATATTACAAGCTTATAAAACCCATCACTGATTTATCTTTCATGACAACTCGAAGTAAGGATCATACTCCTAAGGAGTCTACAATCACTCGTGATAATAAGGCCATAAACTGTTTCAATATATTTAACTATCGCTTCTACCCATATATTACAAGCTTATAGAGCTTATATGTTGACTGAGTTTTCTCAAAAAATAAGGATAACAAACTATTTGCTTTCACTAAGATGTGATATTGAGTGGGTTAGATACAATTTGGACGCAAAAATAAGACAGATCCTGATATACCATTTCCCTAAACCAGCTCAAAATCATGAATAATACCCACTTGTTTGGTCCTAAAGGATGAGCTAATAAGAAAAGTGATCATTCCCCTCTAGGCATCGAGGCTAAAGTGGGGAAGAAATCTTTTGTAATTTGATATTGTTTTAAGAGATTCATCATGAAATCTTCTGCATGAGTTTAAACACCATGTTTAAATTTCTTCACATTGTATGTTAGTATGTGATTATTTTTTAAATTTTAGGAAACGCAGTTTCTTACTTTGTTCAAATAAATGGAGAGCCATCCGAATAAAATTTTTGCAACCAAATGGGCCCACACTGGAGCAAATTTTTATTTGTGAGGTTCCGCAAAATGAGCCCAAATTGGGGCAAAGTTTTTAATTTGTGAGATTTCGCTCATAAGTCCAAATTTGGGCAGTAACTTTTATGATACATTTGTGAGATTTCGTCCAATAGGTTCAAAGTGGGGCAAATTTTTTGTAACAAATTTGCGGGATTTTGCCCAAGAGTCAAGTAACATACCTTCGAATCTATTATTCAGAATTTGACATCACTACTTTTCAGAATAAAGCAAAATATTTTGCAAAAAATTCAAATGCATGTTAAACCCCCCTCTATGAAGGTGTTATGACTAAAATCGATGAAAAAGCGCAAGTCAGAATCTTGCAAAATTGAAGACCTACTTTTCGGCAGGTTCGGGTTTTATCCTATTGACCAATTTTATGGTAGGTTCGGATTTTATCCCACTGACTAATTTTATGGCAGGCTCGGATTTTATCCCACTGACCAATTTTCGGCAGACTCGAGTTTTATCGCAGGCTCGGGTTTTATCCCACACTAACCAATTTTATGGCAGGGTCGGGTTTTATCCCACTAACCAATTATTATGACAGGTTTGAGATTTATCCCTCTGACCTTTACATGCTTGCTTGTTTCAGTTTACGACAGAATAATTACAGGTAAATTTATGGTGTCTACGTCTTTGTCTCGAGTTTCTTCAAAACTCAGACAAAAAGGGGCAAATTGTAGACACCAAAATTTTAATTTTATTTATTTATTTATTTTATTTTAGTTGACTAAGTTTGCAAAATGATAGTTAGTGTTTATTTTTATTTATTTTAGTAAATTAGGTTCATCATTTTTCTTTTTAAAACATTTTTGCGTTAAATTTTTGAAAAAGAAAATTCCCACCAAAAATTTATTTTCAATCTTTTTAAATTCAATTTCTTCCAAATAAAATGAAATTTTGCAAGACAATCTCAATTAGGAATTAACATTTTGTTTACCCTAAATTTGTTTTGAAAAACAAAAAAATAAAAAAAAAAGTAAAAAATAGCTAGGTGGAAGGAATGCAAAGTAGCAAGTGGGTTAGGTGAGCATTATACATGTGTCTTTGATTTTTTTTTGCACAACACATGCAAGATGCTAGGTGGCAAGACAGGCACTTGGGATCCTCGGTGACATATTTTCTATGCCAATTCAATGACACCTCTAATATTGCGCCAAGTGTCTTATTATTATTTGCACTTTAATTTTCTAATAATTCAAATTGGTTTGGTTTAACACAAGTTTTCTCTACCCTCTAAACCTTTGAACCAAAATTAACCGACCGGTCTAATTCATATACCAATACTTTCATCATTGATTGCCTTCAAACTCTCCAATCCACTCCGATGAGGTCCACACTTCAATGTTGTCGTCCTTTTGATTCCTCCACCAGCTCCGCAATTCCACGTACAGATTTGCTCCGGCGAAAATTCTCAGCCACTTCAGAACTCCTCCTCCCTCCCCTAGTCACCAGTCGCCAGTTCCCATATTTCAATAGTAGCTGAAAAAACTAACAAACCCATCATCAATGAACCTCAAGATCTCTCAACACTACTCCCCATCCTTCCAATTCATTCCATTCAAAATTTAGTATCACATCATCTAATACTTGTCCCTCTGATTCAACGAGGATCATGGCATCAATTCCGCAACCCTTAAATGAATCTTGGAATAGCATGCTTCCTGGTCCACCTTCTCGCAACAATGGCAGTGCCTCCGACCTATCTCCCGCCGGTCTCCTTGCTTACGCTGCCGGCAGCTCTGTATCCATTGTCGATGCCCATTCTATGCAGTTAGTTGCCACAATTCCTCTCCCTCCTCCATCTACTGCTGCTACCTCTGCTACTCCTTCCCTCTCCCCTTTCGTCACCTCCGTCCGCTGGTCCCCGCAGCCTCTGCCCCACTAGCTCCTCTCCCCAGATTCTCTCAACCACCTCCTTCTCGCCGTCGGTGATCGCCAGGGCTGCATCTCCCTCCTCGATTTCCGCTCTAAATCCACCATCCTTAACTTCGAAACTGAAGCTGCTACTTCCAAGATAGGTATCCAGGACCTTTGCTGGATCCAGACCCGAATTGATTCCTGGATCCTCGCGGCTCTATTCGGACCCTCTCTGCTCTCTCTCTACAGTACCATTTCCGATCGTTGCTTCTTCAAATATGACGCCTCCCCAGAGTTCTTCTCGTGTATCTGTGGAGACCCTTTCGATCATCGACATTTCTGTGCATTGGGTCTAAAGGGATTTCTTCTGTCTGGAAAAGTTTTAGGGGACACCGAAAACGATGTAGTTGTAAAGGAGCTTCAGATTCGTACGAAGACCTCTGAATTGCAGAGGCTAGAAAGGGATTCCAGTATCGGTGCAGGGGGGAATGGGGCTCCCGCGTTGGCCGTTTTCTCTACCTATATGGTGAGATTCGCATTTTCATGGCATTGGAAGCATACACTGTATGTGGTGTTTCCGAGGGAGTTGGTGGTTTTTGATTTGCAGTATCTATGGCTGCATTGCCCAGGGGATGTGGGAAGTTTTTAGATGTCTTGGCAGACTCAAACATGGAAGTGTTTCATTGTGCTCATGTTGATGGTAAAGTGAGTACATGGAGGAGGAAAGGGTAAGTAGTGGACTGAACGTAAATGATTTGGATGTCGATCAATTGTTTTTGATGAGGAAATGATTTTCATTTTAGTAGTACAACTTTAAAATGCATCAACAATTGAGAGTGGATGTGTTGTTTCCATACTAGTTCTAAGAATATTTGCCGGCTTAGATGAAATGGTCAGTTATTCTGCACGAGTAAGAATGATAGACCAATAAGGTGCCTTCGAGATATGAAAAAAAATTAAGAATTCCAGATAATTGCATAGAAGTTATACGGACAATTTCTTGTGACGTACTTTTTTAGTCATTAAGCTGTATGTGACGACCCCACCTCCCCCTAAGGCGTACCCCAGGGCTTGGCGGGTCGCCTACCCAACTCTCGCTAGGACTCACTCATGCACCTCAAGCAAAAGAAAATAAGACCACAAGAACAAGGGTAACAATAATTCCAAACTTAAAACATATACTTATATACATGTCTATCTAAAAGGAATACAACTCAAACATACAAAAGTTCTCAATTCGTCATACATCCAGCCCGTGCCAAGCACCAGGGCGAGAACCATTACAAAATCAAAGAACTAGACTAGGCTAGTCTATACAGAGCTCTCATCCTGCTCGCCGTCCCCTGTTAAGGAGAACAAAACTAAAGGAATGAGCTAAAAGCTCAGTGAGGTTCCGAACACATAATCAAATAATCAATCCAGTTCAAGAAACATTTACAAGGGAAAGCGATAAGAACACATTCATTAAAAGGATACGGGCTCACATGGAGCTATTCGTTCGTTCGTTCATTCTCCTGTCATTCCCCTTATTCCTCCAATTATTTGAAAATGCATTTTTGATAAGTAAAACCCTTCATTTCATTCATTGTCACTCGTTCATTCATTTCATTTCACCCCCTTCCGGACGTTGGCCGGACTCCACCCTACAATAATGTAATACTTGAGTATACCAAATGTTCACCCAAGGTCACTAAATCGCCCGACCGAATCCGCTTCTAGCTCGAGTCGATCAGTAACGAAAGGCAGGGCCCAGTTCAGCCAATGGCTTACATTCATGCACATATAATCATTCAATCATTGAAAATTTCACATTCATTTAGGTCGAGTGCGATAAAGTACACACTCACCTAGAAAACTCATTTTTAGCAATCATTGAAAGCATTTAACATTCAAACATTCAATCAAATATCCATAACATGGAACAAGGCATATCGTCAAAGGTAACATAATAACAAGGAACACTCACCTATTTAAGCAAAATAACGTCCAAAGTTTCGTTCCGGATAATACTCTCAATCACCAAGGAACCCTAATAATCAAACGAACACATTATGCTTCAACCATCAAAGATGTAAATGAGTCAAATAAAAGTCGAATACTTACTAGTACAAAGTATAAATATAGTTTTGGTAGTGAAAAGAGTACATTGAAACCAAAGGACACAGGTAAAATATTTGTAAAACTTAGACTCACTTGTAAAACTTTAAAATCGCTATTTGAGTCGAAATGGCAAAGAAAACGTAAATAACCTAGATGGTTCACGTGGTATTCGCTCTCAAGCCCTATTCAAGTCGCAAGTATATCGACCTAGTTCTCGAGCGTAAATTTGGGCAACACGCCCTTTGTATTTACCTATTTTCCAGCTATTTATGGCTTTATTCTTTTCCTCAATCAAACCGAAAGTCATATACAAAATCATCTCATTTCAATAGCCATTACATAGGCTCCAAGTCATACAAGTTCAAAATCAAGCTAGGAGCATGTGCGGAAATGAAGGTTGAGTCAAGAAACAAAAGACAGATTTGACGTTGTTTAGTGTAACGGACACAACCGAAGCTACGCTTATCAGATTGGGGTGAAATTTATACTGTTTCGAAGCTAAGACAAAGGTCTACAACTTTAATGAAGACCACTCAGTCCAGTTTGTAGTGTATCTAAGTCAAAATCTCAAATAACAGAACCAGAATCTCACATTCGGGCTTATTAACCGCCTTATGCGTAAACGACAATAACTCAGGCTGCCGAAGTCCAAACGAGGTGATTCCAGGGGCATTGGAAGCTAAGACATAGTACTACAGCTTCCATGTTTTGACTAAATGCTAGTTCAGTACGTATCAAGGTGAACAACCACGATCAAATTGGTGCACTGTCAAAACTGTTCACTGACTTTAATCCTATGGCAGTCAGGGTATTTCCGTCTTTTCACAGGCTATGTTGCTCCAATTGAGCTGAAATTTTGCAATAAACTATAAAACATCATTCCCTACAACTTTCATGTTTTGTGATAAGGCTAGTTTGGCCTCTAACATGGAAAACAGATTCGGGCAGAACAGGGCAGATTACTACCAATGGAACCCTAAGCTGGAATTTGTACCCACAAACTAGAATTTTCTTTAAACCAAGTCAACTACCATCTAAACACTAGATATTTCATATATCAAAATTATAAAATCATGACTAATCATCAATCTTCATATTATGGCAGAAATTTCACCAAGAAAACTGAAATATCCATAAATCCACTACAACCCATGCAATTTTCTCACAAAATTACTAATTCAACAACTATAACCACAAATTGCCCATTAATTGAAGTAAAGAAGGAGTTTCTTGAAAATTTACCTTATCTCCCTAAGGAAGATGGTAGCTTAAGCTTTGTCCTCTAAAAATAACTCCACAAACACCCTGAAAACCACCTTACCTAGCACTTTTATGGTGGGTTTTGCAAAATTTCTGGTTGGAGTTCAATATGGTGCAAGAAATTGAAGTGAAAAATGAAGTTTCTCTCCCTTTCCTTCCCTCAAAATTTTCGGCCAGCTTATGGAGAAGATGAAGATGATCTTGGTCAAATTTTATGTTTAGTAAAGGTGGAAGAAAAATAGTCAAAGTCCACCCCCAACCAAATCGCGACACTTGGCACCTTTTGTTTTCAAACTTATCCTCTTGTCTCTCAATGGTAATCTATCTAACTAACCTCCAATTATCTCCTAATGTGACACCCCGAATATTAGGAGGTTGTTTGAAAAAAAAAATACGAAAGTGTATTTCTTTGAATTTGATTTAAAACCTTATTTTGTTTTAAAAGATTTGAAACCCTAAAAGTCTAATCAAAACCCTAGTTTTACTTGTGATTGATCATTTTCTCAAATTTCTCATATTTCAATCGAAACCCTAAATTCAATTTATGGAATTGTACAACCTTCAAAATGCCCTATTATTTGGAAATTATTCATTTATTATAACCCTACTACTCAATCGTTCCACAATAAGTGTAAATAAACCTAGAAAGTAGAGTTTCACTTTTGGTTTCAAGATTGGAGCAAAATTAGGGTTTTTTGCGATTTTTCGCCGGATGAATTTTCGGTACTGAGCAAGGATCAAATTTGGTGATTAAAAGTGACTTTTAAGTTAGAAATAATATGTGACTAGTAGCAATGATATAAGGTTAGTGAATGGGAAGTAAAAACCCTAATACGTGTGTTTTTAAGAAAAACGGCGCGAACCGGCGGGACCCGCGCACTACCGATTGAACGCACCACTTGACCACCACTTTCTTACCATACAAGCTTATTGATATTTGAGCAAAATATCTTCTCAATTTCCAGCTATGTTGACCGAAAATGTGGACTAAAAATAGCAAGGAAAAGAAAGAGAAAAATGAAAGGTGGTGGTGGCGACACTTGTCGCCACCCTAGAGTTTCTTGGCCAAGAGAGCAACTAGCCTTCTTATTTCCAATTTTGCACTTTTCTCCTTCATTTTTCTGCTGAAGAGCCGAGAGAGAGAGAGGGAAAGAACAAGAGAAAAAACTTCTTCATTTCTTCTTGAATCTAGCAACCAAGGGAGAAAACAAAGAAACTAAACCGATTAAAGACACCCTTGAGTGTTTATTTAGTGAGCTATTGGTGAAATTTTGAAGGGGAAAGCTAGGGTTGCTCTTGGTAGACACTAAGCAAGGTAAGGATGATGATTTCCCCAAATTTTACTCTTAATTTTGTTTATATTAGCATAGCTTCTCAATATTGTGATGAATGACGGTTATTATCATGTTTTGGGTAGTTTTCCCTTTTGTTACATGAATTAGGGTTTGATGGCATGCTGCCCATACTTGATGTATGATTGATTTATGTTGTATCCAAGGTTATATAGGGGGTTTTGGTAGCAAGTGTAGCAAGAAATTAAGAAAACTATCATTGAAACCAAAAGATTTCAGATTTCTGGAAATTTTCACCCTATTCTGCCCGTTTTTGTTGCACCATGTTAGAGGCCGAATTGGCCTTATTTTAAAACATGAAAGTTGTACAGAATTGTATTTTATAGTTACCTACAAAATTTCAGCTCAATCGGAGCATCGTAGCTCATGAAAAGACCAAAATACCCTCGCTGATTTAGGTCACTTTCCAGAGTTCCGCGTGGACAGTTTAGTCCTTTTGGTTGAATTTATTCACTATAATCCGTTTGGATTTAGCCTTTCACCAAAGCATGAAAGTTTCAGTGCTCTGTCTTAGATTTGTAACGCCACCAAGAACACCTTAAATGGACCTTGGTAGACTGAGATATGGTCACTTGAATGCAGTACGGTGGATTAGCCGAATAGTTGAAACCAGGTTACATGGATTGGGAATTTGATCAGGTTACACTGGAAATTAGACTAAGTGCTCTTCATGAAAGTTGTAGGCCTTTTCCTTAGCTTCGAAATGGTATAAGCTGCGTATTAATCCGATAAGCGTAGCCTCGGATATGTTATTTCCGCAAAGCCCGTCAAATCTGTCTTTTGCTAGATTGTATTTCCGCACTTGTTACTACTTTGATTCTTATTCTTATGATGTTATGAGCCTATGGAACGGCTATTGACTTGCATTTATGATATATATGACTTTGGGATTGGCTGAGAAAAAATAATGAAGCCTAAATGGCTAAAAAATTAGGTAAACACAAAGGGCATGCTGCCCAAATTTACGCTCGACGACTATAACATTACACTTGCGACTTGGGTCGAGTTGATATGAATAGTACTTGAACCATCTAGGGTACTTGAGTCTTCTTGTTTCGAGGTATATAAGTAAGGATTTGGCCGAACTTGTACCCTTGAGAAATGCAATCATGATTGCTCGAAATATGTTTTCCTTGTACTTTCAACTCGCATGACAATTTCAAGTATAAATATTACAAAGTTTTACTGTTTAAAAAGGCGAGCAAGTGTTTCACGACTACTCTCCAAGTGAATTCCAATTTCTTGATTTTTATTGAATGAAACGTCTAAGTTTCGAATCTTAGTCATGTTTCAAAGTTCTCAAACTGAGTTTTATCGCAGATTTGGATTCCGAACCCGGAGTATAACCTGAAAGTGACCAGTAAAGGCACTATATCTTGTGGTGAGTGCTTTCAAATACCGAATAGCACTAGATACTTGAACTTGATACGTGACCAATATGAGTACATGTTATATACGTGAATTGATAGGGCAAGAGTGTACTTTATCGCACTTGCCCTTACGTGATATACTTGTTTATTGATTGCAATTGACTTGATATACTTGTTTATGATGTGCGCACTTCCTGGAATTCCAGAAACCCTGTGGCGAGTTACTCTAGTCGAGCCGGCAAGGGCTTGGTCGATTGGGTAACGAGCCCTGGGTCTCTTGCTTTGTCGAGTGGAGTGATATCTCCTCGACTAATCGGTATACTCGAGTATTACCACCCGTGTTTATTGAGGATTTTGGGCCCAGTAGGGGGTGTGAATGGTGGACGGAGAGTAGTGTAAGTGGTGTTCTACTGGATTGGTTCCTTTACTTGAAAGTTGACGGAGTGTCAACTACTACGTGATCAAGCTCCTGATGATGAATGGAAGTTGGCTCCTGAGAGCCATCCGTATCCTTATGCTTTGGAATGATTATTGTTTATTGGATTATTGTTTCTTCTGAAAAACTTTTACACTCGCTCATTTTGAGATTTCTACTTGACGTGTTATTGCTCACGTTTATGGACTCTTCATGCTCGTTACTTTGCTATATCGAAAACTTGTACTTATAAATAATGGTCAATTTGCTATTTGGAACCTCACTGGGCTTTTAGCTCATATCACGCTATTTGTTTTCCTTACAGGGGGTACGAGCGAGGCATGAGACATGTAAAGACTAGCATAGTCTAGTTGATGTGAGACGGATCTAGACGAACACCAAGTTGGGATGATTGGCGGAACTTTGACCCTTCTAGAATCACGAGCCACGAACTAAGGAGATTCCTTAACCCACGACTAGCAAATTTAGTGAACCAAAAGTATGGATAGAAGAACGCGACAATCAAGGAGACTACTTGATTGATAAGTTCGATGAACAACTTGAGATTAATTCTCAAGTATTCAAAGGAAATTCTCTTGAGGCAAGAGAGAGTGAAATAACTCACATATATTTTATAAAATCTGAATTGTTCTTTAATGAACGAAAACCTAGGCTATATATAGCCTTACAATTTGAAAACCTAAAGTGACTTGAAAACCCTAACTCGGCTAGGCTAGGCCTTTGGCCCGATTCCACTACTCAAATCCACTATCTAATGGTCAGCTTATAATCGATCCAATGAAAGCTTTAAGCTGGCCCAACATAACCCAATAAAAGCTAATTAACCAACTTAAGTTATAGTGAGCCTAGACTCTATAAATCGGATCCAACTCAACATGAGGTCTTGGACCGAATTTATTCATAGCAAATAAAATAGAAATCTAGAAAATAAACTACTAACTATTACTAAAAAGTCAATCTCTTGCAGCCCAAAACATGGCCCATAAGCGGCCCATATTTCGTATCATTCCCCTCCTCTTAAAAAAAGATTTGTCCTCAAATCGTGTTTGGAAATGAATGGTACTACAAGAGTTGGCAGTATGAAACTTCAAATCTCCACATATTGGCTCTCTTAGAATGGATGATACTTGCATACGTTGTGATTATTGTAATTCGCTGCACATGTCTCTTGGTTAGCTTGAAAATGCTCACAATCCGCCATGGGAAACTCAAGGCTTTACTCCAACCACTCCAAAACTCTCTAATCAGCATTGTGTCATGAATGGTCGAATTTGGACCTACACAATAAATCACACGATTAGGATTTGTAGGTATAAAATCACTTGACAGCTTACCATTCACATTCACAAGATAAGGATCTTCATAGTGATACTCAATCAGGTTAGAAAAGTCTCGGACATGATTGTGCAAAGTTATAAAATTCATTGCAAGTTGTTGTGGGTATGACCTATCTTGCACAAATGGAACAAGATCGAGATAGGTAGCTTTTGAACCCTCAAATTGAAGAATAAAACCAGGTTGTAAGGAATCAGAATTTGGACCAATGAGGAAAGGATTGTCACCAACAAAATAAGAAGGAAATGTATAACAAGTTTCAAGTGTAGAAACTCCCTTTGAAACTTCATTATTCCTCCCAACAAGCAAATCAGGCTCATGGTTGACGTTGAACATCAGTGGATGACAAAGAGAGACAACACTTAAGGTGCAAACTCCATGAAAAGTTTGATATTCACCAATGGATTTAGGCATAGAACATGCCAAGATCAACTCAATTTTTCCTTGCTTAACCTGCATAAAAGTAGAAACACTAAACAAAGTAGAGTCAAGATCGTTAGAAAAAACATATGATCTCACATCCTTTCTCACAATCAGCTTACTCTTAGAATTTTTAATCTCTTTTTCATGCTCAGTAGCTGACTTTTTCCCCTCATTGTTCTCAACCTCTTTCTCCTTTTCAACTCCCTCGAATTTTACCTCTTCAGTCACAATTCTCTCCTCCAGCTCTTTCTTCATACTATAACGCTCATGCTCACTCTTCATGTATGCTAGATCAATACAAAGTTGCTTAGAGTTAAGCGACACAAGCCTGGTACGACGGCCATTAAATGTGAAGGAATACTTATTAGTATATCCATCATATTTGACTTCTCGATTAAACATCCACCATTGTCCCAACAGCACATGCGTCACTTGAATGGGAACCACATCACACAACACCTCATCCACGTATTGACCAATACGAAAAGGAACAAGTGTGTGCTTGGTAATCCAAATATCACCACTATCACTTTGCAACTTGTAAGGGCGAAGATGATCAATGGTTGGAAGATTCAATTTCTCAACCAAGACAGTACTTGCGAGATTAACTTCACAACCCTTATCAATGGCTAAGCTGCAAACTTTATCCTTGATATGGCAACGTGTATAAAACCAATCATTTTTTTGAGCTTTGATGATTTCCAATTGCTCAGTTATCTCACGCAATGCCACAGTATTTACTCCTTTAGGCACAAGATGGTGGAGCTCCAGTTGAGCATTCGTTTGTCTCATACTTTTATTACCTGCAAAACTCAACAAAAATTAGTAGAACAGTCCTCACTCGCTCCCTTACGTGTTTCGCTCACTCTCGTGTTTTGCTCAAGTGTTTAAAACACTCTAATGATCTCACCAATTCACTCCTCAAGCCTACTTGATTGTTTCCTTTGAAGAAATCAGAAATTTTCTCAAAGAAATTCAATCAAACTTTAATCAAAATAGCTCCCAATTGTATCAAAAGAACAAGGAAACAAAAAGTAGAAATGGAAAGCTCAAGTAATGAATAAGGAATGGAAGAGGAAAGAATTGATGTACAAAGAAAAAAAGAAAGTCCAAGTACGATGATGGAGTTCCCAAGTGCTTTACTTAATTGCCCAATTGATTTTTGGAAACAAGTTAGGTGTTGGACTTATTTGGAAATTTCCTTAAAGTCGGCTAACCAAACAGAATTATTACCAAAATTTTGCCAGATTCCCTCTCCAAAAACCTTCCTAAAGTCGGCTATAACAAATCAGAATTGTTCCCAAAAAAATTCCAGATTTCCTTCTCTTTTGAAACCTCCCAAAGTCGGCTGCAAAACAGAATTTGGTAGCTAAAAAAAATTTCCAGATTTCTGCTCCTTTTAAACCTTCCAAAGTCGGCTGCAAAACAGAATTTGGTAGCTTCCTAACCGTTGAAAATTTCCAGATTTGTTACCTTATCAAATCAGAATTGCTTCCACGAAAAAAAAAAATTCCAGATTTCCTTTTCCTTATGCCTTTCCTAAAGTCGGCTGGTCAACCAAGTGCAAAACAGATTTTTGGTAGCTTCCTATTCTACCCGAAACTATCCTCCAAAATTCCAGAATTTCCTCTTCTTAAATCCCTCTCAAAGTCGGCTAGAACTTCCTAAAAAATTGTCCAGATTTGGTAGCTTCTAAATTTTCCAGAATTTCCTCTTCTTAAAGCCGATCCTTACCCTCCAAAATTTTCGTCCCTTACTCTCCCTCAACAACAAACAATTCGGCCCCCCTCCTCTTTGCTCCACACAAGGACAGATTTGACTCTTGGTCCTAGGCAATGGCTTCACAAGATAATGCAAGTGATGTTACACAAGAATTTCCCAAGCGGCTTGCCCAAGAATCCCCCAAGAATTTTTTCCCAAAAACAAGAAAGCCCTGTATGGATGCGAGAGCGTACAAGAAACTTTTTGTACGAAGAGAGGTGCAAATCTTCAAGAATCAAGGTGGTCAAGATCCTCAAAAATCTCAACGGGTGATACAAGTGATCAAGGCTCACGGTGCTCAAGATTTTCAAAAGGAGGTTGGTCAAAACTTTTGAGTAGTATTTTTTTTTTTTTTGATGTAATTTTCTGGTTTGTTGGAACAATTGCAACAAAACAGAATTTGGCAAATAAAAGTGCGGCTTCCTTCTTTGTTGTTTGCTACCCGAATGCCTTTTCTCTTTTCCTTTTTCTGTTTTTTTTTTTGACTCTAAAACACACAATTACTCGGCTGTTTTTTGGGTAAAATTCCAGAATGTTAATGTCAAACCAATGTTCTCTTTCAATCCTCCAATAATGATCAAGACATGTATCAAAGTTTCAAGACTTCAAGATTAGTTTCAAGAAACTCAAGAAACCCTAGATTATGGTAGTCCCTCTTCAAGATTCCAACCCCAAACAAGTTTATCCACAAAAATCAGTTTAGGAAATTAATTAAAACAACTTGGTGGAATAAACTAAAGTTTGGACAGATTTGGCAAGAAACTTGCGCCCAAGGAAACCCTAGTTGCAAGTGAAAACCCTAGCCGTCGCAATTTTTTTTTTTTTTATCCAAACAGAATATGCAAGGCACACAACTCGGTTACACTTGAAGGCAGGCTTCAAGACAGAATCACACAACAAGTAATGCACGAAGTGGACGCGAAGCAAAAGAAAACAAAGAGCTACGCAACAAGAACAAACAAAGGCGGACAGAATTTGTTTTTTTTGTAAAAAATAATCGGACTTGACACAAAGAGAGACACAACTAGTTTTGCAAGATAAAATTTACTAGAAAGCTTACGAACAAACTCAACAGGATATACTTGATGTCGTCGACTAGCTCTGGATACCAACTGATGTGAGACAGATCTAGACGAACACCAAGTTGGGATGATTGGCGGAACTTTGACCCTTCTAGAATCACGAGCCACGAACTAAGGAGATTCCTTAACCCACGACTAGCAAATTTAGTGAACCAAAAGTATGGATAGAAGAACGCCACAATCAAGGAGACTACTTGATTGATAAGTTCGATGAACAACTTGAGATTAATTCTCAAGTATTCAAAGGAAATTCTCTTGAGGCAAGAGAGAGTGAAATAACTCACATATATTTTATAAAATCTGAATTGTTCTTTAATGAACGAAAACCTAGGCTATATATAGCCTTACAATTTGAAAACCTAAAGTGACTTGAAAACCCTAACTCGGCTAGGCTAGGCCTTTGGCCCGATTCCACTACTCAAATCCACTATCTAATGGTCAGCTTATAATCGATCCAATGAAAGCTTTAAGCTGGCCCAACATAACCCAATAAAAGCTAATTAACCAACTTAAGTTATAGTGAGCCTAGACTCTATAAATCGGATCCAACTCAACATGAGGTCTTGGACCGAATTTATTCATAGCAAATAAAATAGAAATCTAGAAAATAAACTACTAACTATTACTAAAAAATTCAATCTCTTGCAGCCCAAAACATGGCCCATAAGCGGCCCATATTTCGTATCACTAGTTGTTTTTGACTTTTGACTTTTGACTTGTACTCGCGCTATTCCTCGAATAGAATGTTTTGTATTTGGATTGTATACGCCTTGAACCAGTTTGAGTATATTGAGGCTTTGTACCTTGATTTTCATCAATGTAAATTCTAAGCTTGAATTGTGATGTTATTTATGGTTTATGGATGTGTGCACATGATTTGAGTGAGTGAGTCCTGGCGAGAGTTGGGTAGGCGGTCCGCCAAACCCTTTGGTACGCCTCAGGGGGAGGTGGGGTCATCACAGATGGTATCAGAACTCCTATTGAGCTCGTGCCGGGAGAGGGTTCTCGGACTGTGGGGATTGACTTGTTATGTGTGGAACAATTGTCTATTGTTGGGGACCTTAGATATGTATGTTGGGTAGGAATCTCTAATAAGGGTGATTTGCTCTTGAGCCTGGCCAGCTTGAGTGGTGAATTATCATATTTTCGGATTCTTGTCCCCGAATACCAAAGAGTGACACCTTTACGATAAGATGAGATCTCGCGTAATATTGGGATAAGTTTGGATTGTGAAAATAAAGGCAAGGGGAATGTGAATAGTCTGGACTTGTAATATATTGAAGATATTCATGGGATTTGGGATCCTTCTTATTCACGTGTTTCGAGCCTTGATTAAGAGTAGTGCCTGAGCGATACCTAGGGTTAATATACTGTAGGATGTGTTAATTGCTATGATACGTATATAAAGAAAGTATGTTATTTTCAATGTGTTTTGAAAATGCTTTTATTTGCTTATACTTATTTACGAATAAACCTATGAATTTACGAATAAATGTATGAATTTCGAGGACGAAATTCTTTTAAGGAGAGGAGATTGTGACACCCCGAATATTAGGAGGTTGTTTGAAAAAAAAAACTAAAGTGTATTTCTTTGGATTTGATTTAAAACCTTATTTTGTTTTAAAAGATTTGAAACCCTAAAAGTCTAATCAAAACCCTAGTTTTACTTGTGATTGATCATTTTCTCAAATTTCTCATATTTCAACCGAAACCCAAAATTCAATTTATGGAATTGTACTACCTTCAAAATGTCCTATTATTTGGAAATTATTCATTTATTATAGTCCTACTACTCAATCGTTCCACAATAAGTGTAAATAAACCTAGAAAGTAGAGTTTCACTTTTGGTTTCAAGATTGGAGCAAAATTAGGGTTTTTTGCGATTTTTCGCCAGATGAATTTTCGGTACTGAGCAAGGATCAAATTTGGTGATTAAAAGTGACTTTTAAGTGAGAAAATATGTGACTAGTAGCAATGATATAAGGTTAGTGAATGGGAAGTAAAAACCCTAATACGTGTGTTTTTAAGAAAAACGGCGCGAACCGGCGGGACCCGCGCACTATCGATTGAACGCACCACTTGACCACCACTTTCTTACCATACAAGCTTATTGATATTTGAGCAAAATATCTTCTCAATTTCCAGCTATGTTGGCCGAAAATGTGGACTAAAAATAGCAAGGAAAAGAAAGAGAAAAATGAAAGGTGTTTCTTGGCCAAGAGAGCAACTAGCCTTCTTATTTCCAATTTTGCACTTTCCTCCTTCATTTTTCTGCTGAAGAGCCGAGAGAGAGAGAGGGAAAGAACAAGAAAAAAAACTTCTTCATTTCTTCTTGAATCTAGCAACCAAGGGAGAAAACAAAGAAACTAAACCGATTAAAGGCACCCTTGAGTGTTTATTTAGTGAGCTATTGGTGAAATTTTGAAGGAGAAAGCTAGGGTTGCTCTTGGTAGACACTAAGCAAGGTAAGGATGATGATTTCCCCAAATTTTACTCTTAATTTTGTTTATATTAGCTTAGCTTCTCAATATTGTGATGAATGACGTTTATTGTCATGTTTTGGGTAGTTTTCCCTTTTGTTACATGAATTAGGGTTTGATGGCATGCTGCCCATACTTGATGTGTGATTGATTTATGTTGTATCAAAGGTTATATAGGGGGTTTTGGTAGCAAGTGTAGCAAGAAATTAAGAAAACTATCATTGAAACCAAAAGATTTCAGATTTCTGGAAATTTTCACCCTATTCTGCCCGTTTTTGTTGCACCATGTTAGAGGCCGAATTGGCCTTATTTTAAAACATGAAAGTTGTACAGAATTGTATTTTATAGTTGCCTACAAAATTTCAACTCAATCGGAGCATCGTAGCTCATGAAAAGACCAAAATACCCTCGCTGATTTAGGTCACTTTCCAGAGTTCCGCGTGGACAGTTTAGTCCTTTTGGTTGAATTTATTCACTATAATCCGTTTGGATTTAGCCTTTCACCAAAGCATGAAAGTTTCAGTGCTCTGTCTTAGATTTGTAACGCCACCAAGAACACCTTAAATGGACCTTGGTAGACTGAGATATGGTCACTTGAATGCAGTACGGTGGATTAGCCGAATAGTTGAAACCAGGTTACATGGATTGGGAATTTGATCAGGTTACACTGGAAATTAGACTAAGTGCTCTTCATGAAAGTTGTAGGCCTTTTCCTTAGCTTCGAAATGGTATAAGCTGCGTATTAATCCGATAAGCGTAGCCTCGGATATGTTATTTCCGCAAAGCCCGTCAAATCTGTCTTTTGCTAGATTGTATTTCCGCACTTGTTACTACTTTGATTCTTATTCTTATGATGTTATGAGCCTATGGAACGGCTATTGACTTGCATTTATGATATATATGACTTTGGGATTGGCTGAGAAAAAATAATGAAGCCTAAATGGCTAAAAAATTAGGTAAACACAAAGGGCATGCTGCCCAAATTTACGCTCGACGACTATAACATTACACTTGCGACTTGGGTCGAGTTGATATGAATAGTACTTGAACCATCTAGGGTACTTGAGTCTTCTTGTTTCGAGGTATATAAGTAAGGATTTGGCCGAACTTGTACCCTTGAGAAATGCAATCATGATTGCTCGAAGAATGTTTTCCTTGTACTTTCAACTCGCGTGACAATTTCAAGTATAAATATTACAAAGTTTTACTGTTTAAAAAGGCGAGCAAGTGTTTCACGACTACTCTCCAAGTGAATTCCAATTTCTTGATTTTTATTGAATGAAACGTCTAAGTTTCGAATCTTAGTCATGTTTTAAAGTTCTCAAACTGAGTTTTATCGCAGATTTGGACTCCGAACCCGGAGTATAACCTGAAAGTGACCAGTAAAAGCACTATATCTTGTGGTGAGTGCTTTCAAATATCGAATTGCACTAGATACTTGAACTTGATACGTGACCAATATGAGTACATGTTATATACGTGAATTGATAGTGATACGAACTCGACCCAGCAAGAACCTGTCTTGAAGAACCAAGTCGATCAGGCAGCGGAAGGATCTATCTTGATCAGGCTATGGAACAATAACTACCTTGCTAGACCTAAAGAGAACCCGCCTCTCAAAACCTAGTGGATTGGTTATTGGTTATGGAACAATAACTACCTTACTAGACCTAAAGAGAACCCGTCTCTAAAAACCTAGTGGATTGGTTATTGGCTTGAAAGAACAAGATGATGTGATCATCTTGCCTTGAACACCACAAGTATCCAAGCTAAATACTTGATACTGTTCAAAGAGAAACGCAAGTTCCATCAAGGAACTCCATAAAAGGAGACAACTCTCTTTTTATTAATTCATCCTCAATCTCATCTTCCTCTTCAACCAAGGGAGGCATGTCTTTGTAATCCTCCTCTTCATCATCAGTGACAATGTCTCCATTTGGTAGGACAAGCATGGTCCTTGGGTTTGGACATTGACTTGCAATATGCCCAACTCCTTGACACCTCCAACATTTGGTGTCACTATTCCTAGGTTTTGAAGTTTCAATTGTTGGCTTGGAAACAACCTTGGAGTCGGTTTTGGTAAAAGGTGGCCGTGAGCTTGACCCTTGGTCGTGCTTGGGTTTTGGAGTGTTCCAAGCATTCGGACCTCTCTCTTCCCTTCTAGGCTGGAATGGTCGAGTAAACGTTTGTGGATGAGGGTTATAATTTCTGGTTGTACCCCTCCTCTTGAGCCTTTGCTCAATCTTGATAGCCTTCTCCACCATATCTTCTATCTCCACATAGTATTGAAGCTCCAGTTGATCGGCTATTTCAACCCTCAGACCACTGAGAAATCTTGCCATTGTAGCCTCTCGATCTTCTTGAATATCAGCTCTCAACATGGAGATTTCCATGTCCTTGTAGTAGTCCTCAACTGAGCGTTGACCTTGTGTCAAGGTTTGAAGTTTTTGGTACAAGTCTCTATGGTAGTGACTTGGTACAAATCGCTTCTTCATCAGTCTCTTGAGCTCAGTCCAAGTGGTTATAGGTGGTTCTCCACACCTTCTCCTGCTTGTAGCCACTTGTTCCCACCAAACTATGGCATAGTCGGTGAATTCTACTACGGCAAGTCTCAATTTTTGTGCATCGGTGTAGTCGTTACAATCGAATACTAACTCTACTCGACTCTCCCATTCAAGGTATGTATCCGGATCAGATTTGCCTTGGAAAGGAGGAATCTTCATCTTAATCCCCTTGATTGCATCACCGATTGCTCTTGTGTTTCGCCTTCGGCCTTCCTTGCTGGTATGCCTCATGTTCCGAATCGGCATTGGAGTCACTAGATTCCTCCGGGGTGGATTTTCCCTTAGATTTCCTAGAAGAAACCCTAGATGAACTTAGTTGATCAATCTGCTCATGGATTGTTTCCAGCCTTTGGTCAAATCTCCTCTGCATTTCCTTCCACATATCGTCCATTTTACGTGATAACTGAGCAATGGTAAGTTCATTTTCCTGAGACATGGTGAAACCTGCAAAACTTGACAAATTGTTAGTAGAAAATGCCTCGCTTACTCCCTGAAGTGTTTCACTCCTCTCGTGTTTTCACTCAAGTGTTTATGTCACTCTAATGCTCTCACCAATTCACTTCTCAAGCCACTTGATTGTTTCCTTTGAAGAAATCAGAAATTTTCTCAAAGAAGTTCAATCAAACCTTAATCAAATAGTATCCAATTGTACCAAAGGAACAAGAAGCAAGAGTAGAAACGGAAAGCTCAAGTAATGAATTCGATAAGGAATGGAATGTCCAAGTACAATGATGGAGTTTCCCAAGTGTTTACTTAATTTCCTAATTGATTTTGGGAACCAAGTTAGGTGTTGGATTTATTTGGAAAATTCCTTAAAGTCGGCTAACCAAATCAGAATTGTTACCAAAAAATTTCTAGATTTCGTACCCCTTAACCTTCCTCAAAATCGGCTATACCAAATCAGGGTTATTTCCAAAAATTTTCCAGATTTCCTTCTCCTTATGCCTTTCCTAAAGTCGGCTGGTCAACCAAGTGTAAAACAGATTTTGGTAGCTTCCTATTCTACCCGAAACTATCCTCCAAAAATTCCAGAATTTCCTCTTCTTAAATCCCTCTCAAAGTCGGCTAGAACTTCCTAAAAAAATTGTCCAGATTTGGTAGCTTCCCCACCTCTAAATTTTTCCAGAATTTCCTCTTCTTAAAGCCGATCCTTATCCCCCAAAATTTTCGTCCCTTACTCTCCCTCAACAAACAAACAATTCGGCCCCCCTCCTCTTTGCTCCACACAAGGACAGTTTCATCGCGTGGTTCTAGTCAATGGCTTCACAAGATGATACAAGCGACGTCACTCAAGAATTCCCCAAGCGGCCTGCTCAAGAAATTCCCAAGAGGTTTACTCCTAAGCCAAGGAAGCCCCGTATGGATGCAAGGACGTACAAGAAACTTTTTATACGAAGAGAGGTGCAAATCTTCAAGAATCAAGATGGTCAAGATCCTCAAAAATCTCAACGGGTGATACAAGTGATCAAGGCTCAAGGTGCTCAAGATTTTCAAGAGGAGGTTGGTCAAAACTTTTGAGTAGTCTTTTCTTGATGTAATTTTCTGGTTTGTTGGAACAATTGCAATAAGATAGAATTTGGCAAATAAAAGTGTGGCTTCCTTCTTTGTTGTTTGCTACCCGAATGCCTTTTCTCATTTCCTTTTTCTTTTTTTTTTTCTCTAAGAACACACAATTACTCGGCTGTTTTTGGGTAAAATTCCAGAATCTAATGTCAAACCAATGTTCTCCTTCAATCCTCCAATAATTATCAAGACATGTATCAAAATTTCAAGACTTCAAGATTAGTTTCAAGAAACTCAAGAAACCCTAGATTATGGTAGTCCCTCTTCAAGATTCCAACCCAAAACAAGTTTACCCACAAAAATCAGTTTAGGAAATTAATGAAAACAACTTGGTGGAATAAACTAAAGTTTTGGCAGATTTGGCAAGAAACTTGCGCCCAAGGAAACCCTAGTTGCAAGGACAAGCTTTGCATTCCCAAGAGCTCCATGCGCACACTCTTAGTAAGAGAATCTTATGGAGGAGGGCTAATGGGACACTTCGGCATTGCCAAGACCTTAATGATTCTCCAAGAACATTTCTTCTGGCCACGCATGAGGAGTGACGTGGAACGCCACATTGAAAGGTGCGTGACTTGTCACCAAGCAAAATCAAAGGTACACCCTTATGGTCTCTATACGCCTTTGCCAATTCCACATGAACCATGGGTTGATCTGTCAATGGATTTTGTGCTTGGACTACCTAGGACTAGAAAAGGACATGATTCAATCTATGTGGTAGTTGACCGCTTCTCCAAAATGGCCCATTTTATTCCTTGTCTTAAAACAGATGATGCTAAGCATGTTGCAGATTTATTCTTTCGTGAGATAGTTAGATTACATGGCATGCCACGCACTATTGTTTCTGATAGGGACGCCAAATTCCTTAGCTATTTTTGGAAAACTTTGTGGTGTAAACTAGGTACTAAATTGCTATTTTCTACTTCTAGCCACCCACAAACTGATGGTCAAACCGAAGTTGTTAATAGGACTTTATCTACCCTATTGCGCGCAATTATTAAAAAGAACATTAAATCTTGGGAAGATTGCTTACCACATGTGGAATTTGCATACAATCGCACTGTTCATTCTGCTACACATTATTCGCCGTTTGAAATTGTGTATGGCTTTAACCCTCTCACACCTTTGGATTTAACTCCTTTACCTATTCATGAGAGAGTTAACTTGGATGGTAAGAACAAAGCTGCATATGTTCGTGAGTTACACACTAAGGTGCGAGCCAACATCGAGAAGCGTACACTTCAATACATCCAAAGTGCCAACAAGAGGCGCCGCAAGATGATCTTTGAGCCTGGCGATTGGGTATGGATACACATGCGCAAAGAAAGGTTCCCAGTCAAAAGGCGTAGTAAGCTACTTCCACGGGGAGATGGTCCATTCCAAGTCCTGGAGCGTATAAATGACAATGCCTACAAACTTGAACTTCCAGGTGAGTATGGGGTACATGCTACTTTTAATGTATCTGACTTGAGTCCTTTTCATGCAGACGATGAGTTTGATTTGAGGACAAATCGCCTTCAAGAGGAGGGGACTAATGAGAAGGGGCTCAAGGCTGCTCAAACTTCTAGTGCTCAGGTCATGCAAATACCCAGTGGTCCAATTACAAGAGCGCGTGCTAGGAGCATTCAAGATTCACTTCAAGCTCTTGTTTGCACGATTCAAGAACGAGTTGGTGATGACTTGAGGACCATTGAAGGATTACATAATGGAGAAACTACTCTATACACTTTCCTTCAAATGGAAGAACCAAATGAAGACTAGTTCATGGAGTACTAGCTTGCTAATTAGGGTTTTAGTTACCATTATTAGTTGTTGTTAGCATTAATAATTTCGGTCAATTTCCACTTCACTTTGGCCGAATTCAGAGTCTTAATTTTAGTCAATTAGTTGTTAGATATTTTCACCCTTAATGAAGGGCAAGGTCGTCCATTGGACATTCTAGGGTTTGAGTCCTGTAAGGCTATATATAGCCTAGGTTTTTATTCACTAAAGGACAATTCAGATTTTAAAAAATATTCGTGAGTTTATTCACTCTCTCTTGCCTCAAGAGAATTTCCTTTGAATACTTGAGAATTAATCTCAAGTTGTTCATCGAACTTATCAATCAAGTAGTCTCCTTGATTGTGGCATTCTTCTATCTATACTTTTGGTTCACTAAATTTGCTAGTCTTGGGTTAAGGAATCTCCTTAGTTCATGGCTTGTGATTCTAGAAGGGTCAAAGTTCCACAAATCATCTCAACTTGGTGATCGTCTAGATCCGTCGCACATCAGATAGGGCAAGAGTGTACTTTATCGCACTTGCCCTTACGTGATATACTTGTTTATTGATTGCAATTGACTTGATATACTTGTTTATGATGTGCGCACTTCCTGGAATTCCAGAAACCCTGTGGCGAGTTACTCTAGTTGAGCCAGCAAGGGCTTGGTCGATTGGGTAACGAGCCCTGGGTCTCTTGCTTTGTCGAGTGGAGTGATATCTCCTCGACTAATCGGTATACTCGAGTATTACCACCCGTGTTTATTGAGGATTTTGGGCCCAATAGGGGGTGTGAATGGTGGACTGAGAGTAGTGTAAGTGGTGTTCTACTGGATTGGTTCCTTTACTTGAAAGTTGACGGAGTGTCAACTACTACGTGATCAAGCTCCTGATGATGAATGGAAGTTGGCTCCTGAGTGTAGACACCAAATTTTTGGTGTAATTTCTTTTACTTTTTATTCTCATTTGTCGTGGTTGCTTTTAGTTTTTTTTAGTTTCTAGTTTTTATTTTTATTTTTATTTTTAAGTTTTAGCGTAGAAAAATCATGAAAAAAGAGAAAAAAAGGAAAATTGTTCACAAAAATACGTTCAAATTTAATTTTTGGCATTTTGGTTTATTTTTGTTAATTTATTTTGAAAAAAAAAGAAAAGAAGAAAAAAAATGATGAAAAATGATGAAAAATGAAAGAAAAGATCGAAAATGGTAATTTTGTTATTTTTAGTTTGTTTATTTTGATGTGTTTGTAATTAAAATTGTTGTTTTTATTATTATTTAGTTTTACTATTATTTTTGTTAAATTATTAAGTTGAGAAAAGAGAAAAGAAAAAAAAAGAAAAATCATCACAATTCCATTTTTCTGCCGGATCACATTTCATTTCCCCACCGCACACTCCACCAACCGTGCACCATTTCTCTCCACCATCTCACCTCAAACCGCAGACTACTACAACATTTCTCTTCACCTCGTGATCATCGACCGAGCGAGAGAAAGAGGTTGAGAGGCCTAGCTGCACTCTGCAGCCGAGAGGAAGATTTCTGGTTCTGTCCGTGAGCTGCAACCATTTCTGGTTTCAGTCCGTGAGCTCGAAGGAAGAGAGGGAGAAGCCGTGCGTGAGTTCCCTTCGTTTCTCTTCAACCTTCACCAGCTGCAATCATCTTCCAACCAACACCATCACAGCTGCACCACCGCAACTAGGACCATCACATCCAGTTTGCGAGCGAGCCGAGAGGGAAAGAAAACTTCAGTTCTGTCGCATGAGTGAGCTTCACTGTGAGGTAATTTCTGGACTGAGATACGTTGATCAAGGGTAAATTAAGCTATTTATGTTCATGCATGTGAAGTCTAGGTGTTCGGATGATGAAATCAAAGCATGAGAAAAATCTGGTTTGATGGACATGGTTCTGCCGAGAGCTTGATTAGGAAATGCAACCTTTAATTCGCTTACTTGTGATAATCTGAGCTTATAACTATGATTAGCTAGTTAATAACAAGGCGTTTAAGCTTTGCATGCAGCTTATTAGCTCGGTTAAGCAAGAAAAAGAAAGTGAAACAAGAATTCTGTCGCATGCAAACTTAGCCGAGAATAGGTGGTCAAATTTCTGGAATTTATGGATGATCGTAGTTGTTGACCGAACCTGATTCTGAATTAGATATGTTAATTGGCTAGTTAAGTATTTGCATGTCGAAATCGAGTGCCTAATACCATGTTTTAGCCGAAGGAAAATTTGATTTAAGACTAATGAGTTGCTGGAAAATTTGTTAGTAGCCGAGAGGTTGAGCTGGAAATTTTGCAGTTTGTTTTCTGGAAATTTTCGTGGAGTATAATGGAGGGGCAAATGCCTTGCATTGGGTCTTTGAATGACAAATTGGTAGAACTGATTTGAGTGTTTGCATGCAAAGATGTCTAAGCTGAAGTGAAAGAAGTAAAAATCTGCTGCATTTGTCTTTTCTCTGCCGTGTTGCCTTCTTCTTAGTTACTAGTTGATTTTTGCATTTCAGTCTTCATGCTTAATCTGGTATTGGAAGGGAAGCAATGGAAGTTTAGGTGTTGAGTTTGCATGTTTGCATATTTGGGTCTTAAGCACTTGAGCTATGATCACAACTTTGCTGGAAAATGAGCAACTCCAATTGCCGAATGCTTGCTGGGCTTTTCTCTAAGCACTTGTGTGATTTTCTTTCTATGTTTTTGGTTTGTTTAGATGTTGAAATGCTGTGTCAGGTTGCTTAGATTAAATTTTGAGTGTTTGGGTTGAAAAGTTTTATCAGAAATTTGTTGAGATTGATAGCTGCTGCGGTATTGTTTGGATTGCAGAAAGCTTCACTAATAAATGTTCTTGTTGCAGAACAATAGCTTCAGGTCGCCGTTTGTTTCTTTGTAGTATTCGCATGTCAACTTTGCATGGATTTCTTCTAGCTGTTTGTTTTGTTAAGTGCTGTTTAGCCATGTTTTAATTGAAGCAATTTCAAAGCTGTTGTCTAAATCTGCTCTGCTGAGATTGCGGAAGCTTGCGTATGAAATGTTGCAGCAGAAAATTGGCTTCGTGATTTCGCAGGCTTATTTTGCTTGTTTGGTTCTTTTGTTGCATTGAAAAGTGAATAGATCAGGTGGTGGCTTGTCGTTTTGTGCGAATTGCATTTGATTTGGTCCAAAAGTTTAAGAGCAAAGAGTTCCGGAAGCAACCTTGACTGGAAATTGCAGAATTTTGCTGTTGCAGAAATTTTCTTTGAGTTTGCATGAAATGTTCATCAGAATTTGTGTAGTTTGCTGCTATGTTTTCGATGGTGGGCTTTGCTGCTAGTTTGAAGTTGTGTATCTGGATTTGTTGTGTGCTTGAGTGTGGTTTCGGTTGATGTAGCACAATAGAAATATTGCAGAAACAAACTTCCTATGTGGATTGCATATAAAACTACTGCTGCATTTTTTTTCCTCCCTGTTTCTTCGCGCCATCAAGCCTGCAACCAGATTGTGTGTTTGATTGATGTTTGATAGGTAGAAATCTGAGCATTTGATGAGCATGTTTGCATTGTGAAGTGGGCAAAGGCCGTGGCTAGAAGCTTTGCAGCAAACTTGAAAGTAAAAGAATGCATGTTGCATTTTAGTTGCAGAAGTTTAAGTCATACGTAGCTGCATGTTTTGCATGAAAATATTTTCCAAAAATTGCACCTTGACCCCTTGGCTTCTAGCTAATGCCACTAGGACCCAATCAATTGAATAATTTCATCAATTTGATCCTTCTAAGTTTCTTTTTGTTCCACAAGAGCCCAAGCATGTTCTAGTATCTTGTAATTAAGTCCTAAAATCATTGCAACTTCAATCATTGTTTGACTTTTCCTTTATTTTTAAGATCTTTGAAGTGCTTGAACTTGAATGTTTGAGTAATGCTTGTTTTGGGTCTTTAGTAGATGCTATATTTGGAAATTGAACGGGTTATTCCGTTTTCTTGGTCTTTAAGCATTTTTTGAGCTCATTCAAATTGCAATTAGGTGGTTTTTGATGTTTTTGCTTATACTTTACTTTTAAATTGATGCCTTGACCCCTTTATTGTTTTGAAGCCATTTTCCTTCATTTGCTTACCATTAGGAGAAGGTATAACTTTCTTTTATCCTCTTTACTTCTCTCCTACGTGCTCCTACGTGTTACGTGAATATGCATGTCTACTTTGCTTTCTTAATTCCTTGCATTTATTTCATTTACTTTTGCTTTTATTTAAGTTCTTCTTTATGGGGTATGTGTACACCTCTTGGCTTGTAATAGATAGGGCTTGGAGGAGCATTCAATGAAGACCTATCGAAGACGTGTGCCTAGCTAGCAAATGTAATAATTAGGGCTTTAATTGCCTATGTGTTATGTGTTACTTGCTTTAATTAGGTTCTTGTATCTAGTTGAGCATGCTAAGTGTTATGTGCTATGTGTTTATAAGTATTTGGCATGTCTACTCGCTTTCCATGGCCATGAATGAATGTGATGGATGAATGTACGTTTCCGCTAGTCCAATGCTAGTCGGAATTCGTAGAATGGGCTAGTCCAACGCTAGACCCTTAGGGATTTCCCCTCGTTAGTACATGTTTGCATGTTCACTACATTTCATGCATTTTTTTAGTTTTTATGGCATTTTGCATGCCCCTCGAACCCCTTTTCCCTCCATTTTAGGCCTTTGCATTTCATGCTAGTTATAGAGTCCATTTGCCTGAGAAACCCCCTTGGGTAAGGGAAACGAGCGAGTGTGGCTTCAAAATAGCCTTAGCACGCTAGTTTTTCCTTCTAATCAAAGGGAAAATTAAAATCACAAAAACTAGAGGTCATTCCCGTACCCGACCTGATGCATTCCTCTAAGTTCATGCATTTTCATATTATTTTCTCACTATTTTCCTCACTAATTATATATTTTAAATCCACATGGCATATTCACACTTATTCACTTTCTTTACTTTTCACCTCACACATTGCACCTATTTTACTTATATATTTACTATTTTCATTCACTTGCACACGAGCATTCATATTTTTATTCATTTGCACACAAACACTTTCAAATTGCACACATGCACCTTTTTTCCACACTTTGCACACTTACACTCTCATTTGAGTCCTCATTTGCATCGTTCGTGATTTTCTATGAGGTCTTTCCTTATTGACCTTCACAATTCATGTGAATGGGATCAAAAGCCTCATCAGAGACATTTCTTAGATTTAGGATTGCATTTCTCATTCATTAGTCAAATCCAATTTGCAATACATACTTTGGGTAGAAAATATAGGAAAATAAGGGTTAAATCACGCAACTAGCCTTGGCTAGGTCGAAGGGGTGCCTTGGATTTTTATCCTTGCCTTCCCCTTCGTCAAATGTGACCCCCGAACCTTTTTCTTTGTTTTACGTGGACTAGGAGTCGTTTAAAAAGGGTTTCTTACTTTTTCCTATTTTACTTTAAACAATTCATTTTTTTTGGGTGACTTGGTACACCCTAACTCTATACCAAGTGGCGACTCCATTTTTTATATAAAAACCCTTTTTAAACTATTTTCCTTGGGTCAAATCGTCGCATTTTCAAAAGTCCCATTTAGACCCATTTTTGTTTTTATCAACAAAAAATCATTTTTCCCAAATCAATAAAATTCAACAAAAAAAACAATTATTTTATTTTTTCCAAAAAAGTGGGGCGCGACAGTTGGCGACTCCACTGGGGACTTCCTAAGTGGGTCCAAGCATTTGACTTAGCCATTCGTTTCCTTTTTCTACCCTTTTTATGCATTGCATTTGGATATTAGGATTGCATTTTTCATTTTTAGGACCTTTTGTCTTATGTACGTAGTCAAACCAATCCCTCGACTCACGAATGTATGTTTGAATGAATGTTTACTTGTTATCTCGCGCTTGCATTGCATTTTGGGAGGTATGGGTCACCCTAGAGCCTCGCGTTGGTTCTTGACCCTTCCCCTCCAAACAAGCACTAGCATACGAGCATACGCTTTACTTCTTTTATCCCTTTTATTTTTCTTTAGTGGCTTGTCACGCCACTCCACCCTATTAGGATTAGGTGACTCACTTGGACATGTGATCACGACACGATGTGTGTGTAGCATGTTCCAATGGGTCACTCAATCTTCCGCTTAAAGCTATTGGTTGATAGCCTTTAGCTTTTGGTCGAAGATTGAGGTTTTGAGAGATTCACTCAAACACGTAGCCGTGACACGATGTGTGCGTAGCGGTGTTTGGGGAATCGCTCGAGACACCGACAAAGAATCTTGGGATTGATGACCCTTGGTTTCTAAGTCTGAAGGCTCGGGGACCTGAGCTTATCGAGTCTAGATGCATTAGCGAACCCCAACCTCATGCATCCATATTAGATTGCCTAGGGTAGAGTCGGCCTTATCCTAAACTAGGGACACTATTCACGAGGGGAGGGGTCCCAACCCTCTTTCCTTATTTATCTTTATTGCCTTTTATATTATCTAATTGTCCAATGTGTTATGTGATTATGTGTTAAACTCACGTTTTCTTGTCTCTTGTCTTTTGCATTCACAAACGTTAGGACATAAGAGGTCTGGCATGACCTTCTTTTAGGACCTGCCCTTGTAGATAGGCTATTGCACGTTTAAAAATTGTGGCATATCTTGTTCATAAATTAATAATGTCATACCATTTTAGGCTTACCCCGGCAAATAAAGGGTTCCTTAGGTCACGTTTCATTTCGAATTGCATATTTTACTGCTTTAATAAATGGCATCATGCATAAACCATAGAAAGGGAATGCCACATAGGGAATCCCGTGTTTAGGAATAAGCCACCTTGTGTCTCGGATACTTAATCCAGTGAGACTTGCACGTTTACATTTTGTACCATCCAAAGGGGTAGTGCACAAGGTAAGGTAGGATCTGATCATTTTTATAGAGTGATCTTTGGAATATGAGCATCTGATAATTACTTTTTGGCCATTTTATCAAAAATTGGTAAAAATCCCTTGCGTGAAGGACATTAATTTGAAGAAATTCACAAATGATTCCTCCTATTGAGATGATAAATAAATTGAGGCCAAAATTTGATTTTTAGAAGGCTCATAGACTGATTTTCTGAAACCACCAATGGCCGGCCGATTCGATCAATCCATTTTGTCAATTCATGATCGATTTTAAATAAATAATTTACCCTTTTTAGGGTCATCCGGTCGATTTTTGAATAAATCATCAATTCATTTGACCAATTTACCCTTTTTAGGGTCATTCGGTCGATTTTGAATAAATCATCAAATCTTTTGACCAATTTACCCTTTTTAGGGTCATTCGGTCGCTTTTGAATAAATTGTCAATTCAATTGACCAAATTACCCTTTTTAGGGTCTTTTGCCCAATTTACCCATTTTTAGGGCAACCGAGCCGATTTTGAATAAATCAAGTTTCGTTCAATCTATTTGATCGATTTACCCTTGTTAGGGTGATTTGATTAATTTTGGATAAATTTCATTTCAATTCATTTGACCTGTTTCCCTTTTTAGGGTAATCCAGTCGATTTTTAATAAATTGTCAATTCATTCAATTTGCCCTATTAGGGTTTCATTGTCAAATTCCAAATTGGGAAATCTAGTCAATTTTGAGAAAACCGTCCATTGCATCCAATCACTTGATCAATTAGGGTTTTGACCCGTAATTCACTGAGAAATTTTATCAACAAATTCCAATCTCTTCGATAGGAGTTCGTCAAGGTCAAACCCATGCGTTTTGCAAATCAAAGGTGATCAATCTATTCGGACTTGTCCTCATTTTGACAAATCTCTCGTCACTCCAATGGCCAAATTTTTCAAATTATTTTTCACTCAATGAATTGATCAGATCCGTCAGGTATGGTATAGTGTTTACCCTAGAGGATTGCATTTTCATGCTAGGCCTACCCTTGGCATAAAAAGGGCTCCCCCATAGGACATGCATCCGAATTTTCTGGATATCTACTAACTCTTGCCTTTTCCTTTTCCTTTTCTTTATTTTCTTTGGAATAATTAAGCGAGGGTTGAACCTAAAGGCAATTCCTTTCAAAATTCTCAGGTAATATTTAAATATAGCTTCTCGTCGAAGCCCCATCATAACGCGGTCCCGTAGTCAAGCCCAGAGGAGTCGTGTAAACATGAGTTCACAACCGGAACAGTCAGATAGGTCTGCTACTACCGCTCAATCCGAGACTGCAAGTTTGGGGATTCAGTTGACTGAGATGCTTACCAAGTTCGGAGAGATGGCGTCTGAGATGGCCGCCCAAAGGAAGTTGAGTGATGAGCTAATTAGCAGCGGAGTTCAATCCGAACCTGTACCCGCCAGACAGCCTGAGCAAGAGCCGTTTGTCCTACCTTCGGCCCATGCCACTGTTACTCCATCATTTCCTATTGCACCCGAAGAAACTCTCACCTATCCCACCACAAATTTGCCATACACTTACCCTCCTCATCCTTCATTTTTTCTTACTCACACGCGAGGTCCACAACCCCAAATCACTTCAAATATACCCCCTGAGCCATACACCTTTTATCATACTGCTGCCGAGCCTTTCTTGCCTGATCATACTTTTCAAACCAAGGCAGAAATGGGGGAATCTTCTGTCCCTGTTGATATAAAGCTGCTCAAACGCCTTGACCGTTTTGATGAATTTTTGAGGAAGAGTCAGGGGTTGAACAAGCAAGGAATCCTAGATTACGATAAGCTTTGTCTCTTCCCAAATGTGCAATTGCCTGAGGGATTCAAAACTCCGAAGTTCAACAAATACGATGGCACGGGCAGTCCCAAGACACATCTCCGATTGTTCGCCAATAAATTGGGTAGGCCGGTGGATGATGAAAATTTACCTTTAAGGCTATTCCCAGAAAGTCTGGAGGGCGACGCACTTGATTGGTATTCAACTTTGAAGTCTGAGGAGATAAAGACTTGGCTAGACCTGTCCAATGCTTTTGTAAGGCAATACGAGTACAACTGCGAGCTGGCTCCGACGCGAACCACGTTGGAAGGAACAAAAAGAAAACCCTCCGAGGATCACAAGACTTATGCCAAGAGGTGGAGGAAAATAGCTGCCAAAGTCGAGCCACCGATGACTGAGGACGAAATCATACGCACTTTCATTAAGGCACATGATCCTCCATATTTCGAAGAAATTTTTCGCATGACTGGATGCTCGTTCGCCGCTATTGTCAATAAACTTGAGGAGTACGATGACTTCGTGAAAGCTGGGAAGATTGTTAATGTCTCTACCCTCAAGTCACAGTTGGATGCTTTGCAAGAACAGGGGACTAGTGAGAAGAACCCGCAATTTAAAAAGAAAGAGGGGGAAACTGCCTTCACCTGGAATCAAAACCCTGTCCCAAGACCCAGACCTCGACAATACCCTACCTACTCAAACCCTTACTCCTACTACTTAAATCCTCATCCTGTTTACCACACCAATATCACTCATCCTCGACCTCGCCCAAATTATGCCAACCCGCCTACAACCCCTTTCCAAATATCTCAACCAAGCTTTCAACAAACTCGTCCTCGACCTCCTTACCACCAAAGATTTCCCCCACCAAATAGACCCACCTACAACTATCCCCGACCCACTGAAACCTACAATCAAAGCCGTACCCGAACCTTCACCAACCTAGGCAGGCCTTTGGACCAATTGTATGAGCAATTGAAGGTTGCCAACGAAATAGGCGTGATTCCCCCTCCAACTTACCTTCATGGCATGCCTGCTGGGTACAATCCACATGTTATTTGTGCCTATCATTCGGGAGTACCTGGCCACTCAACCGCCGATTGCAGGGCACTTAAGCACAAAGTCCAAGACATGATCGAGGCAGGAGAAATAGTGCTAAGGAAAAGAGGTGAACAAGGGCCGATCATAAGTACAAATCCTTTTCCTGAACACCAGGACACCTTCGAGGCATCCACCTCCAATGACGAAATTTGAAAATCCTAAAGGAGCTCTGCACAAGTTGAATGGCTGACTATCTTCCCCCTCGAAGATAATTTCGATAAATTTAGGGGTTGTCATTTGCTAAAGTTCACAAAAACTTTTTCTTGCATGTGTGAATAGCTTAATGAAAGCGCCTTTTGCAAATTGAGTTTTGTCTTGTTTTCGCTTTGATTTGGAGTTTCATGAAATGCACAATTGGTTTTATTTGTTTATTTAATCATTGTCATGAATTTTTTTTTAATTCTTTTAGATGGCCAAAGATGAAATTATTTGATCCTTTGAATATCACTGTTCTGGAATCTGATGAAGCTCTTCATTGAAAAACCTCTTCTTTTGAGAGAAAACCTTCATTGAGAAAGCCTTCATTGAGAAAACCCTTCATTGAGAAATTCTTCATTGAAAAATCCCTTTCCTGCCAGGTTGGAAGCTGATGGGTTAAAGCAGCGTCATCAATGATTGATTTTGATTGATGAGAAATAGTTGGATGCTATGTGCCATGGCCAAATGTTGCCAAGACCCATGGCCTGTGTTCATAACAAAAAGGTCCGCCACCGATCCTTTGAAGGAGGGAACAAAGTGCTAAAGTGATTTTGCTAACGAAAGATGAAGTCAAAGGCAAAAATTGCTTCAAATTGACAAAGCTTATTGGGTGTTCAAAAGGTATTACCTGGCGGGGCATTCATGGATAGACAGACATTCTCTCAACCTATCAACTCAGACATGTGTAAGAAATTCTTTATTTGATTATGCAAATTCCTTCTAGGAAATCATGCAAGAGACGAGGCAAAAGTCAGGCCATCTTCCTTTCCAATCAAAACATTTCATCCCTAGTCGTCCCTTTTGAGCTATCAGAACAATAATTTTTTCGTTTGGCAGCCCCTGAGGATTGCAAACCCCACACTGGGGCAAATTCATTTTGAAAAGAGATGATCAGAAAGGGAAAGCCCTACACTGGGGCAAATTTATTTTTGGAAAAAAAAAGAAAAAAATGGAAAAGAAGGAACCCCACACTGGGGCAAATTTAGTTTTGACGAAAAATGCAAAAGTGAGAAATATGCAATGAAAATGCAAAGAAAGAGAAAATCCAATCAAACTGGGGCAAATTTCCTCGGTTTCGTTCAAAATTAGAGATAATTTCAAAATGATGCAATCTCAGGTTATTTCACACCTTTCATCAAACCTGCTTTCAAGCCTCAACTTTTCTTGAAAAACACCCCACCTGACCTCATTACAAAAGCCCAAAAGTCCTGACTTTCGTCACTTGCTGTATTTCTATTAGGAATTTCGCTAATCAACTGACAAGTGATGTCCATAATGCCTTCGCTTAATCTTACAAGGGAAGTGCATTTTACTGATGTCAGAAATCTTTAACTCATACTCCTGAGGCGATTATGGTTGAGCTCTTTCATTTGCGTCTTTAGGTGAAAACCCGAAAGGGCACCTCAAAAGAAAAGGAGGAAAAGAAAAGGAAAAGAGAAAAACAAAACAAAAGAAAAGGAGTAGGGGCAACCTTGGTGAAAACCTGAAAGGGCGCCAAGGTAGGATTTCCGCATGAGCAAGCACAAGGAGGAACAACTGGTGGTTTGATCCATTTGGATTTCGATTTCTCCTCATTTTGTCATACTTCTGTCAATTTTGAATTCCAGAACAAAGATAGCCAGAGAATTGAATATGACATTTGTTGGCCAAAACTGTGTCATTTTGTAAAACATTCTTTTGCAAATACATTCTTAGGAAGCTCATTTTTCCAAATTACTTGCATTTATGGCATTTTTGTAGAATTTAAGCACAAATGGTTATGTGTGCATTCTTGTGCATATTTATTCTTTCATGACATGTGAATTTTCTTGCATACTTCATTATCTTTGAATTTTGGTGAATAACAATCCCCGTGGTTTATTCGAAGCATACTTGGGTTCAGTCATCTCTTGAAAAGGGTTAAGGTTCAACAAAGTCAGTTACGCAGACTTCACAATATGGCAAAGCACATACCTGATCAGTTTGTAAATCGGAAAAGCCTTAGGGTGAAAAATCCAACTCAATCGACTGCCGCAGCAAAAGTTGATAAAGGCGTTGAAAGACTCATGTTTACACGATTCTCAAAGGAAAACGGATCAAATGATGGTGGCAATTTCTTTGTTTTTTCTCTCTTTTGCAGCATACACAGATGAAAGTAAGCACACCTCGCACTGGAATCGGTGTCGGAAAGAGTCCTAATGAACAAAGGCAGATTGAAAATGTCGCAAGCAAATTTCATCCAAAAATGCAACAGCATGGCGATACAGAATCAACTCTGGACTCAAATAGCAAAAATTCATCATACTGGGGCAAATTAATTTTTTTGTAAAGATTTTCAAAAGTCAAAAAGAAAAGTCAAAAAGAAGCAAAAATCATCAATCAAAAACCAAAATCGAATCAAATTTCATCACGGCAGGATCGGGTTTAATCCCACTGACCGATTGTCAAAAACATTTTCGGGTCAGTCCCTCGATCAAAAGCATTTTCGGGTCAGTCCCTCGATCAAAAGCATTTTCGGGTCAGTCCCTCGATCAAAAGCATTTTCGGGTCAGTCCCTCGATCAAAAAGCAATTTTCGGGTGCAGTCCCTCGATCAAAAGGCATTTTTCGGTCAGTCCTCGATCAAAAGCATTTTCGGGTCAGTCCCTCGATCAAAAACATTTTCGGGTCAGTCCCTCGATCAAAAGCATTTTCGGGTCAGTCCCTCGATCAAAAGCATTTTCGGGTCAGTCCCTCGAATAAAGATTTTCGGGTCAGTCCTCGATCAGAAAGGCATTTTCGGGTCAGTCCCATGATCAAAAGCTTATTCGGGTCAGTCCCTCGATCAAAAGCATTTTCGGGTCAGTCCCTCGATCAAAAGCATTTTCGGGTCAGTCCCTCGATCAAAAGCTCATTCGGGTCAGTCCCACGATTCAAAAGCTCATTCGGGTCAGTCCCACGATTCAAATCTTATTCGGGTCAGTCCCGCGATTAAAGCTTGTTCGGGCCAGTCCCATGATTTGAATTTCCTTCTCTAGTCAGTCCCAATTTTAATTTTTCTGTCCGGGTCTATCCCAATTTTACATCTCTATCCAGGTTTATCCCAACTTTAAATTTCTGTTCGGGTCAGTCCCGTCTAAATTCCTGTTCGGGTCAGTCCCATTTTTATTTCTGTTTCGGGTCAGTCCCGATTTTAAAATTTCCTGTCAGGGGTCAGTCCCCATCGTTTGAGTAATTCACAGCCGAATAACACAGGTAAGTATTTGGTGTCTACTTCTTTGTCTCAAGTTTTTCCAAAACTCAGACAAAGAGGGGCAAACTGTAGACACCAAATTTTTGGTGTAATTTCATTTACTGTTTATTTTTAGTTTTTTTATTTGTCATGTTAGTTTTATTCGATTTTTTTTAGTTTTTAGTTTTTAGTTTTATTTTTATTTTTTAAGTTTTATCATAGAATTTGTTGAAAAAAAAACGGAAAAAAAGAGAAAAGAAAAAGCTTTCGAAAAAAAAATGATTTAGTCGTTTGTAATCTAAATTCAAAGCTTTCTTGAAAGTGAAAAAAAAAAAATGAAAAAAGTGAAAAATGATGAAAAATGAAAGAAAAGATCGAAAATGGTAATTTTGTTATTTTTAGTTTGTTTATTTTGATGTGTTTGTAATTAAAATTTTTGTTTTTATTTAGTTTTACTATTATTTTTGTTAAATTATTAAAAAGAAAAAAGAAAAAAGGAAAATGATGAAAATTGATGAAAAATGGAAAATTGTGTTTTGTTGATTCTAGTTTATTTAGTTTCTACCCAATGTTAATTAAATTACTTTTTTTTGTTGTTTTGTTGTTTGTTATCTATTTTTATTATCAGTTTTATTCAATTAATTTCAAAAAGAGAAAAAAATCAAAGAAAAAAATAAAAAAATAAAAAAAATCAATCCTATTTCTGCCGGTTCCAATTACACTTCACATTCCAGCACTTTCCAGCTCTAAGTCGACTCACATCCACTAATGCACACTACTATATCACTCCCAACTCACTACAGCAGTGAGGACAGCACTTCGGTTTCCCTTGTCTGCCACAATCCGAGAGTGAGAAAGAGGGAGAGCCGAACTCTTAGCTTCGTTCTTTTCTGTTCGTGAGCTGAGGGAAAAAAGGGTGAGACCTGCTATGTTGTATCTATTCCATCCGTGAGCCGTGAGTGAGTAGCTTCCTTGGAGTATCGACCGAGAGAGAGAGGGAGAGGCCGAACTGCAATTTCTTTTGCTGTCTCTGTTCTGCCGTAAGTTGAGGGAAGAGACCAGGGAACCATCACCTTCTCCGTCAACCTCAGACCAACAACCACCAGCTGCAACCTCAACCAAGCTGCATTTCACCATTTCCAGCCGCAACTCATCAAACCAGAGCCAGCAAACCCCGCGGAAGAAGAGAGCCGAGAGGGAGAAAATTTTCAGACTTTCTGTGCGAGAGCTTAGCTTGCTGTGAGGTAATTTCTGGACTTTTTTAGGTTGATTACTAGTGGAGGAAACTATATGCGAGTTGCATGTGAGGCTTGTACAGTCGGTGGATAGAAATCAAGCCATTAGGAAATTTCTGTTTTGGCTAAGTGTTGCTGCCGAGAAACTGATGAGAGAATGTAGCTGTATTTCTGTTTTTCTAGGACAATTTGAGCACCTAAGTGTACTTAGCCGAATGAAATTGTGATGATTAAGACCATGCATGTTAAATTGTGCATTCGGATGATGTTATGAAGCATGCAGAAATTCTGTTTTGGCTAAATGTCTCTGCCGATGAACTAATTTGGGACATGTAATTTTAATTCTGATTCCATGTGATAATCTGAGCTTAATTGAGGATCCAATTTGATAGATAACTTGTTATTTGGTGTTGCATGTGAACCTTATGGCTAAGATTTTGATTGCATGGCTGGAAATTTCTACTAGAAGTTGCTGGACTGCTTAATCAATTTTTCAGTTTGCCGATGGAGCTGTTTTGGAAATTGCATGGGTATTTTAGCATGAATTTGCTGGAAAGTGGTCGATTTTCACTTGGTTAGATGTTTGACTAATTAAAATTAGATGTTCAAGCTAAGGAAGTTCATTGGTCTGGTTAAGCAAAAAAAATGAAATAATGAACAACTCCAATTGCCGAATGCTGGCTGGACTTTTCTCTAAGCACTGGTGTGTTTTTCTGTTTATGTTTTGGCTTATTAGGATGTTGAATTTGGTAATTTTATTGTTAAGATCAAAGTCATGATGTTTGTTTAAGATTCTAGTTTTTGTTTGGATGGAAAAGTTGCATTAGAATGACCACAAGAATGGCAAAAAACATTGCTGGAAAATGTACATAGCTGGCCGAATCTTCATGTCTTACGGTTTTAGTTTTTTTTGTTGTTTATTCTTTCATTTCGGTTCCAAGCTGGTATCTTGTCTAGATGATAGTTCAATCAAGCCTTTTATTGGTTGTTTGCATGAATATGTCTAAGTGCAAGAAGAAATTGCATGAGAATGGTTGTGGAAGGAAAGATTTTTCCTGAAGCTGCGAAATGGTTATAGCAGAAATTTTCTTCATGGCATTTACATGATATCTTCTTGGGTTTTTTGTTTGTTTGGATTATGATGGTGGGTTTAGTTGTGGGCTTGGTCTAAAGTTGTGACGTTGAGCTTAATCACATCTAATCAAGGTTGTGATAAGAATCTGAGTTTATAAGAAAATTGCTGCAAAGTTGTTTGGCCGGAAACATGGCTGAAGCTGAAACCTTTTATTGTTGTTTGCATGTTATTTCATACCTGAATATGATGTTTTTCTGGGTTGTTTGCTTGCTTGGATCATGGTTGCTCAAGCCAAGGTTGTTTGTTGCTTAATCTTGGTCAAAGTTATGTATTTGAACCAGAAAATTTGAGTCAGTTTGCAAGTAAAAATGCAGCAGATTTCACTTTCGGCTATAGCAGTTTTCATTCTTCAATGTTTGCATGTTCACTCTTCAATGTTTGAATGATTTCCACCTTCGTCTTTGCTTGTTGGGATATCAAAGTTTGGATCAAGAAAACTTTTGTTAAGGCATATGTTTGAATATAAATCTGGTCTTGGAAGGTGAAACTAAGAAGGGTTGCAGCAGTTTAGTTTTTTTAGTGTCTACATTTTCTTTCCAGAATTTTTGCAGGAGTTTTTTTAGTTTTCTGCCTGTTTGGATGATGATAAAGATGTGGTTGCTGTCTAGTTTAAAGCTGAGTTGAGTTTGGATTGGCAAACAAATGGTTTTTTTTGTGTTTTTTCTGGTATGTGATTTGAAGCTGTCCAAACTTGCGGCAGAAATTTGCATAAGTGAAGAAGATTTCAGTTTTTTACGTAGCATGCATGAAATAGTTCTTCAAAATTGCCTCTTAACCCCCTCAAGTGTCACCTTACGCAATTATGACCCACAAATTTGAGAAGATTAATCAATTGGGTCCTTCGAGTTTCCTTTCCCTTTTAACTTGGAATTTCATTTGATGAATATGGACTTGTTTGATTATCTAAAGGGATCTAATGGTTCAATTTCATAGTTATTAGTGATTCTTTAATTTTTGTTTTTGAAGAATTTGTGTTGTTTGATTTACTATTAAATTGGTGCATTAATCCTTTGTTTAGTGGTTGTAGCTCCAATTTAGAACCTTTTCCAACTTATTAGCACCACAAAAGGGGACGGTATACTTTCTTTTATCTTTTTTTGTATCTCCCTATGTGATCCAACTTGCTAAATGAAAATTGCATGCCTACTTGGTTTTCTTAAATGTTTATTAATGCCTTTCATTTATTTACTTTTATTTCATTTTTAAATCTTTCTTTTATTTTCATTTATGGGGTATGTGTACACCTCTTGGCTTGTAATAGATAGGGCATAGCAAGTAATTTGGTCCATTTTCCCTTTCCCCTTTGTTTTAGCTAGCAAATGTTATAGTTAGGGCTTTAATCGTCTTATTTGTCTTGCATGCTTAGTTACTATGTGTTAATTTGCTTTGTTAGGTCCTTGCATCTAGTCGAGCATGCTAAGTGTTATGTGCTATATGTTTATGAGTGTTTCGGCATGTCTACTCGCTTTTCATAACCTGAATGAGTGTGATGGATGAATGTACGTCACCACACTAGTCCAACGCTAGTTGTGGTTCATCTTTTTCACTAATCTAATGATAGTAGGATGTCATAGAAAGGGCTAGTCCAATGCTAGACCCAATAGGTTCTTTTTTTTCCTTTTTCATTAAGTGCATGATCACCACATATCACGCATTTTTCTTTAGTTTATCATTTGGCATGTTCCTCAAACACCTTCCCCTTCACATTAGGACTTGCATCTCATGCTAGTTATAGGGTCCATTTGCCTGAGAAACCCCCTTGGGTAAGGGAAACGAGCGAGTGTGGCTTCAAAATAGCCTTAGCACGCTAGTTTTTCCTTCTAATCAAAGGGAAAATTAAAATCACAAAAACTAGAGGTCATTCCCGTACCCGACCTGATGCATTCCTCTAAGTTCATGCATTTTCATATCATTTTCTCACTATTTTCCTCACTAATTATATATTTTAAATCCACATGTCATATTCACACACTTATTCACTTTCTTTACTTTTCACTTCACACATTGCACCTATTTTACTTATATATTTACTATTTTCATTCACTTGCACACGAGCATTTATATATTTATTCATTTGCACACAAACACTTTCAAATTGCACACATGCACCTTTTTTCTACACTTTGCACACTTACACTCTCATTTGAGTCCTCATTTGCATCATTCATGATTTTCTATGAGGTCTTTCCTTATTGACCTTCACAATTCATGTGAATGGGATCAAAAGCCTCATCAGAGACATTTCTAGACTTAAGACTGCATTTCTCATCCATTAGTCATATCCAATTTGCAAATACATACTTTGGGTAGAAAAAATTAGGAAAATAAGGGTTAAATCACGCAACTAGCCTTGGCTAGGTCGAAGGGGTGCCTTGGATTTTTATCCTTGCCTTCCCCTTCGTCAAATGTGACCCCCGATCCCTCTTTTGGTTACGCAGACCCAAAAGTTTTCAAAAAGGGTTTATTTACTTTTTTATTCAAAAACAAAATCATTTTTGGGTGACTTGGTACACCCTAACTCATTACCAAGTGGCGACTCCATTTTTTGATACAAAAAAAAACCCTTTTGAACTTCACTTGGCCAAATCGTCGCATTCTAAGTCCCATGGCCTTTTACTTTTCACTTTGCACACGTTCACACATTTCACACCACACATCATACACAATTCATTCGAAAAGTGGGGCGCGACAGTTATTATCGCTTTCCATTGTAAATGTTTCTTGAACTATTGATACTCTGTGATTAATGTATTGGATTGATTGTTTGATTATGTGTTCGGAACCTCACTGAGCTTTTAGCTCATTCCTTTAGTTTTGTTTGCCTTAACAGGGGATGGCGAGCAGGACGAGAGCTCTGTATAGACGAGCCTAGTCTAATTCTTTGATTTTGTAATGGTTCTCGCCCTAGTGCTTGGCACGGGTTGGATGTGTGGTGAATTGTGACCTTTGTATATTCGATGTTTGTACTCCCTTTTGAGATAGTAATGTACATAAGTTTTGCTTTAAGTTTTGGATCGTCGTTATATTTATTCTTGTGGGTTTATTCTGGTTTCGTTTGAGGGTTGAAGTGAACGACTGAGTCCCGGCGAGAGCTGGGCAGGCGGTCCGCCGATCCCTTTGGTTCGCCTTAGGGAGAAGTGGGGCTGTCACAGTTGGTATCAGTGCCTGCTTCGCGTGGTCTCTGCGCTGAGTGAGCCTGGGCTGAGTGGTGAATAAGTATGAAGGACTAAGTGCTCGTTCGAGCATAAGCTATGAATTGTGAATTGTTATAGGCCTTAAATGTTCTTATGATATCTGAGGACCATAGATAGGTACGTCAGGTAGGAATTTCGATTGTAGATAGTTTACTCTTGGGACTGGCCAGCTCGAGATGTGAATTATCTTATTTCGAATTCTTGTGCCCGAGTACTCCAGAGTTGAGGCGGTGTTAGGTATTTAGGATTTGTATTTTGGGAACATGAATAGGCTTTGTTTGGCCAGAATGAGTACAAGAGGTCAATGGACATCTAGTTTGGATAGTTTGGATAGTAAGTGACGTGAGAGACCGGACGGGACCGGGACGATATCGCCTTTTCTTTTGATTTGCCCTTATATCGTTATGACATGACATTTGTTGGTGTATTTGTGTATATGCTTATCTGCCTAATTTGATATGTATGTGTTCTTGATATGTGGTGTGTTAGGTGTGTATATGGCTATCTGTGCATTTGGTGCACTAGAATTTAGTTACTACCTTTTGGGAAAAAGAAAAGAAAAGAGAGGAAACCGAACAAAAGTATCAGCACAGGTTTATGCCGTAGACCAGCAACAAGTTCCGGGGTCGTCTGAGGCAACGGAAAGTAAAAATTTCGAGGACGAAATTTCTTAAGGGGGAGAGAGTGTGAGAATTCAAAAATTTTCACATTTTCTCAGCATTATTTTATTCCTTTGCCTACATTTTATACTTTTCTTGGAAATATTAAACTTTCTATGCATTTTTACAAGCAAGTACAGTTTTAAATTCATTTTCCTAGTATGACTTAGTGTACGTTAAATTGGAAACGCATTATCGATGTGAGGACCCGTAAAATTCCTTATATTTTTCTTAAAAATACCCTTTTATTTGGAAATTATTACTTTATAATGGCCCTACCACCCAATCACCCCACAATAAGTGCAAATGAATATAGAATTAAGGGTTTTTCCTTTTCGTTTTCAAGTTAGTGCGAATTAGGGTTTTTACGCCTATCCGTGGTGTGACTATCCGGTACGGAGTGTGGATCAAATTTGGTGATTAAGAGTGAGTTTTAGATGACATTAAGTGTGTGATTAGAAGTGGTAGTAATAAGTTAGTGAATTATAAGTTAAAACCCTAGTATACGCGATTTAAGGAAAAACGGGTTGAACCGACGGGTACCGTTCACTACCGATTGAACACCCCACTTGACTACCACTTTCTTATCATAAAATATCCTTGATATTAGTGCAAAATATCAGCCCTTAAACCAGCTCAAGTCAGCCGAAATTGTAGACCAAAATAAGGGAGAAAAGAAAAAAAATTTGACTACCTATCAACTTGTGTCACTTGTCAACTTTGACCCAAATCAATTCCTATCCTTTTAACCTTCTTGAAGCTTCAATTGCACTTTATTTCAGCCTCCATTTCTGCCATATGAACCATGAGAAAGAGAGGGAAAAGCCAAGAGAAAGAAACCATAATCCATCTTGAGTTTGATTCACTTCAGTGAGAAAACAAGAAAGCTAAACCGATTAATCAATAGTTTGAGAGCTTGGGAAGCTTAAGGAACCAAAAATTTCAAGGAGTAGTGGAGGATCACTCTTGCAAGGCCTTGTCTTGAGGTATAATGGCTGATTACCCTTTCTTTTCCATTAATCATGATTAAGTTGGGTATTAACGTTAGAATTGTGCTTGTGATGCTTGTTTGAAATGGTTTTGATGATTGGAGGGATAAATTTTGAGTTAGGGTTTTGATTTATTTACTTATAATTCTTGTTGGTTAGGTGTTATATGGTGTATATATATGGTATATAATCTCGTAAAGGAGAAAGTAGTGGTGGTTTTAAGGTAAAAATGTGAATTATAGCTTGATGTAGCAAAATTCCAGATTTCTGGAAATTGAAGCTTCAGTTCTGCCTGGTTCTAGTTCCCTATGTTAGATGCAGAATTTGGCTTAGCACAAAACATGAAAGTTGTATATAATGATATTTTATATTTTCCTACAAAATTTCAGCTCAATCGGTGTAACATAGCCTGTGAAGAGACTGAAATACCCCTGACTACCATAGGTTTGGACCAGTGGACATTTGCAACGTTTCAGCAAACTGATCGTATCTTTTCACCTTGATACGTACTGAACTAGCTTTTATCCAAAACATTAAAGTTGTAGTTCTATGTATTATCTTTCCAACACCCCTGGAATCACCTCGTTTGGACTTCGGTAGCCTGAGTTATTGTCATTTACGTATAAGGCAGTTAACAAGCCCGAATGTGTGATTCTGGTTCTGTTATTTGAGATTTTGACTTAGATACACTACAAACTGGACTGAGTCATCTTCATGAAAGTTGTAGGCCTTTGTCTTAGTTTCGAAATGGTATAAATTTCACCCTAATACGATAAGCGTAACTTTGGTTGTGCCCGTTACGCTACGTGACGGCAAATCTGTCTTTTGTTTCTTGACTCAAACTTCATTTCCGCACATGTTCCTAGCTTGATTTTGTACTTGTATGACTTTAAGACTATGGAATGGCTATTGAAATGAGATGATTTTCTGTGTGACTTTGGTATTTATTGAGGAAAAGAATGAAGCCATATATGGCTGGAAAATAGGTAAACACAAAGGGCGTGCTGCCCAACTTTATGCTCGAGGACTAGGTAGACATACTTACGACTCGAGTAAGGCTTGAGAGCGAATACCACGTGAACCATCTAGGATATTTGCATCTTCTGTTATCGAGGTATATAAGTTAGAACTTGGCCGAACTGGTACCCTTGGAAAAATGAAATTTTCGACTAATAGATATACGTTTTCTTTGTCACTTCGACTCAAATGGAGATTTTAAAGTTTTACGAGTGAGCATAAGTTTTACAAATGTTTTACTTATGTCCTCCTTTCACTACCAAAACCATATTTATACCTTGTACTAGTACGTATTCGAATTTTCTTTGAATCACTTACATTTTCGATGGTTGAAGCATAATGTGTTCTTTTGATTATATTAGGGTTCCTTGGTGATTGTGGGTGTTATCCGGAATGATATTTTGGATGTTATTTTACGTAAATAGGTTAGTGTTCCTTGTTTGTTATATTTTCCTTGACTTCATGGCTTGTGTTATTGTTTGACAATGTGTTAAGTGCTTTCAAGGATTTCCAAAACGAGTTTTCTAGGCGAGTGTGTACTTTATCGCACTCGACCTAAATGAAATGTGAAAATTTTTAATGATTTAATGATTGAAACGTTACATGTGCATGGATGTAAGCCTTTTGGCTGAAGTGGGCCCTGCCCTTCGTTACCGATCGGCTCGAGCCAGAAGCGAACTCGGTCGAGCGATATGGTGACCCTGGGTGAATATTTGGTATACTCGAGTATTACCTTGTTGTCGGGTGGAGCCTGGCCAACGTCCAGGAGGGGATGAATGAAATAAATGAATGAACGAGGGTTTTACTTATCGAAATGCATTTTAAAAATGATTGGAGGAATAAGGGGAATGACAGGAGAATGAACGAACGAATGAATAGCTCCTGTGAGCCCGTATCCTTTTAATGAATGTGTTATTATCGCTTTCCATTGTAAATGTTTCTTGAACTATTGATACTCTGTGATTAATGTATTGGATTGATTGTTTGATTATGTGTTCGGAACCTCACTGAGCTTTTAACTCATTCCTTTACTTTTGTTTTCCTTAACAGGGGACGGCGAGCAGGACGAGAGCTCTGTATAGACTAGCCTAGTTTAGTTCTTTGATTTTGTAATGGTTCTCGCCCTTGTGCTTGGCACGGGCTGGATTTGTGGTGAATTGAGAACTTTGTATATTCGATGTTTGTACTCCCTTTTGAGATAGTAATGTACATAAGTTTGCTTTAAGTTTTGGATCGTCGTTATATTTATTCTTGTGGATTTATTCTGGTTTTGTTTGAGGTTGAAGTGAACGACTGAGTCCCGCGAGAGCTGGGCAGGCGGTCCGCCGAACTCTTTGGTTCGCCTTAGGGGGAGGTGGGGCTGTCACAAACGATACATACCAAATAATACAAGTCTAAAATGAAGAAAAGTCACTTCCTTAACTGAATATCCAAATCTTACATCATGTTCTCAAAAGATACATCAAGTCCCAAAATACAACCATTAAAAGTCGGCTAAACATTTACAACCCAGATTCCAATCAAAAGTATAACCTAGTCGGCTTTTCCAAAATCTTCCAATCCACCTGTTAAGGAAAACAAATCTATGGGGTGAGTGATTGCTCGTGAGGCCAAGAAACACACATGCAGACACCTAGTCCAAGTAACAATCACTTACACAGTAGATACAACTGTAACATTCAATTCATTAACGGTTCAAGTAGAGAAAGTAAACAGAAACAATTCAAGGATATGGTAGCTCTCAGGAGCTAAGTTCCACTTGCTTCGCCTAACCTCGATCGAATACCTTCCCGCGATGACATTCCGTCAACTGGGTCGGTATTTTAAGTCTGTAGAACTCCACTTACTTCACAGTTCCATCCACCATACACAGCACCGGGCCCGAACTGCTATAAAGGCACTACTACACGAGTAGGCCAAGCAAAATCTCTCAAATAGATTAATCTTTCAGTTATCTCATGACTCACCAAGGTTCCCGACCAAACCCATGCCGGCTCGAGTCCAAAGTCGGCCAATGAGTTTGGGCGTCCCCCAATTCAGTTGTATATCGAGGAGATTCATTCCAACGATATGTATACAGTTCAGTTATAGGTCGAGGAGATTCATTCCAACGACATATGCAGCCATAGCATATAATTTAGTTCAATTCAGTTCAGGTAATTCAATCCAATTCGAGTAATTTAATTTCAATTCATTTAAATGAGAACGAGTGCGATAAAGTACACACTCGACTCAACAGTTATCAATTATTCAGTCCATAAGGAGCAATTCACATAATTGTAACAAAACATGCATTTGACACTCACCAATCAAAAACAAGGAAGTAGTGCCCCAATGAGGGTTTAGGTGTCCACTGTGAGATCCTCTTGAAGGCCTCCTTGAGTGCCTGAGCAAATAATAATTTACTATCACGCACCATCGCTTAAAAAAAAAATCCCTAGTTAACAAGGGAGATTGTACACTTGTACAATCTAAGAAAACTTCATGAAAGAGAGCCTTAATTACTCGTAAATCGAAACTCAAAAGTAGGGTTTAATAATGCAAGGAAAAACTATTTTTCCTCAAGAAATCAAGTCTAAAACAGTCATTCACTATCGAAGGTTAGTGAAGAGTTTCTAAAAACTCAATTCCCTTCAAGTTCAAAATTTCAGTTTTAAGGAGCAATCTTTGAAAACTCATATCTTACACTCCGTAGGTCCAAAATTAGAAAACTTGGTACCGTTGGAAACTAGTTCCAAAGTACTAAAAGTTTCTAGAAGACAAATTTCTAAGGTTCTAAATGGAAAACACTCAAATTTCAGCTTAAAGTGGTTGATTCGCATCACAAGACAGTTTCGATCTTGGTTTTCGGCAAACTTTGGAAATTTGGCAAAATTCACAGAAAGTGGTTGATTCGCATCACAAGACAGTTTCGATCTTGGTTTTCGGTAAACTTTGGAAATTTGGAAAAATTCACAGAAAGTGAACTAGCCTCTAAAATTCACAGGACTACTAGAGTTCCAATCAAAATTTTAAACACAACAAACGGAACTAGAATCGGAGTTTTGAGCGTTAAGATATAGCAGCCCAAAGTTGGTTAAAATTGAGGACTGTTCGGTCCATTTTCCAGATTTGGAAGGACAACTTCAGTATTTTATTTGTATATCAAAACAGTCTTAGAATGACACGAAAATTGGTAAAATTTTAACTTCTATAGGAGTACTACTCCTCCATCATATTTCATTTGAAAATTCACATGGGAAGGTAGTTAACAAAACTACCAAAATTTAGGGAATTTCCAAAGCAAATCTGTTTTCTTGCTTCTGTTTTCTCTTTCAAACATTTGGTCCAATGAAATCAACTCAAATCTGACTCATTTGTGAAACAAAGTTCTAAGAAACATCCAATATACATTTGGTAGGTGATTGGTATCAAAAGTTTCAAAACCACAAGTCCCAAGTCAAGCTAGGCCATTCAGCTAGCCAAAATTAGGGTTTTCCAGATTTGGTACAATTTGGGAATTGGACTATATATCACTCAATACAGCTTGGAATTAGACATGGTTGGTGGCATTGGAAACTACATTCAAAAGGCTATATTTCATCAGAAGGAGTAGTTTTGAAATTCAGTTTACAAATAAGAGAAAATGGAGCCACAATTTGCAGCTTCTACAATTTTCTCGGTTGCATTGACAGAACAGGGCAGTCGACTTTGATCAGTCACTACAGATAACTCACTTCAAATTAAAAGGTTCATGATACACTATTAGAAAACTATGGATGTATAGTTTCAAATGCCACAAACGGCACTTGATTTTGACATCCGAGAAGGGAGTTATGATCGTTCAAAGATGCTCTGTCCGGAACACCCGAACACAGTTTTCCAGATTTGTACCGTTTCGAAATTCCAACTTTTACCCAACAAATTCACATGATTTTTCGTGGAAACTTTCCACACATCCTACACAACATATCTACATTAGATTCGAGGTCATTTGAGCATCAAAATTTTGGATTAAAGCTTCGAGAAAAACAGGGCAGAATTCGGTCTCTTCCTAGGCAATTTTCCTTTCACTTTTCTAACTTATATCCACTTGATTAAAACATAATTAACACCAAAAACACTCATAATCACCATATCAGTCCAATATATCCATTGTGGGATTTCATAGAGCCCACTCCAACATTTAAACTCAATCCACAACAATAACCATGAAGCTACAAGCTTCCTAGCAAAATTTAACCAACTAGAACTAAGATTAAGAGACCGGATGATTGCCCTTCTACTCCTTGGTGAAAAATCAGAAATTTTCACCTCTAAAGCCCCAAGGAAAACCGTGAGAAAGATGCTTCCTTCCTAGTCCAAGTGAATCTCCAAGTGTTTGTGAGTTTGTGTGAGAAATTTGGAGTGAAATGGAAGCTCAAAGAGAGGTAAAATGAAGAGAGCCCTTCTCCTTCTTCTTTGCTTGAGGATGGCCGGCTATGGAGTGAAGAAAGAGAGAGAAAAGGCTGATCAAAGAGGCTTCTTAGAGAAGCTTGGTGGTTGGTGGTTCAAATTTCAGCAAAAGTCAACTTTGAATAGTGTTTCCCCGCGCGCGCGTTTCGTGTCCGTTTTCTCTCGGGTTTGTTTCACTTGTGCACTAAACCTCTAATGCACTTCCTTTAACACTATTATTATTCACTCACTCTTAGTAGTCTAAAATAAATTTCTAAAGTCCTTCAATTAGTCGCGCGCGTGAAAACGCGAACTTCCGACTCGCGCGCGATAAAGCGCAATTTCTAAGAAATTCTTGTAACGATTATATAACTAAATAATACTAGGGTAATTAAGCATAAAAATACCTATTTTAAAACTAACGCATGAGTCCCCAAATCTCCAAGGTCACTGTACTCTCAAATCGACGATTGTCTCCAAACGCGTATTCGCTAAGTCTCGCTAACGAGCTTCCAAAAATTAAATTTATTAATGGGAAATATTAAAAATATATGCAAGTCATAGTTCCATGTAAATGGTTCTAAAAGGGTTGAAATAAATTATTCGGAAAAAATGGGTGAATAAATATTTAAATAAGCCAATAATATGAGTTCAAAATAAGTAAATTTTTGGGTCCTCACATCCTCTCCTGAAACAGGTATGGATATTTTCCTCGAATTTCTTCTTCAACTTCCCAGGTTGTTTCCTCCAGTCCGTGGTTCCTCCAAAGAACTCTTACCAATGGAATCCATTTGTTTCTCAATTCTTTCACCTTACGATCTAGAAGCTTGATCGGTTTCTCCTCATAGGTCAGCGTCTCATCAATTTCAATATCTTCCTGTTGTAGGATATGAGAAGGGTCTAGGTAATATTTCTTGAGCATGGACACGTGGAAAACATTGTGAATCCGAGACAGACTCGGTGGCAGTTCCAACTTATATGTTACATTTCTCACGTGTTGGATAACCTTATAAGGTCCTACAAGTCTCGGTTGTAATTTCTTTCCTCTTCCTGCCATCAAACTCGCTTTCAAAGGAGTAATCTTAAGGAATACTTGATCTTCAACCGCAAATTCTAAGTCCTTCCTTCGGTTATCTGCATAACTCTTCTGACTACTTTGTGCGGTTTGAATCCTCTGGCGTACCAACTTCACTTTTTCGTTCGCCTCCTCAATCCAAGGCACTACAGTTGGGTCTAAGCACTGTAGTCGGGTCTAAGATCTTTCGTTCACCTACTTCATCCCAACAAATCGGAGATCTACACTTCCGACCATAAAGTGCTTCGTACGGGGCTATTTGAATGGAAGAATGAAAACTATTGTTATAAGCAAATTCCACCATTGTCAAATACTTACTCCAACTCTCCCCAAAATCCAAAACACAGGTTCTCAACATGTCCTCAAGAGTTTGAATCATCCTCTCAGACTGTCCATCGGTCTAAGGATGGTAAGTAGTACTAAAATTCAATCTAGTCCCCAACACTTCTTGTATCTTTTGATAGAATCTTGAAACAAATCTAGGGTCTCTATCGGACACAATACTTACAGGTATTCCGTGTAACCTGATAATCTCATCCAAGTATAACTTAGCTAACTTCTCCAGCGGGTACTTCATACTAATCGGCAGAAAATGAGCCGATTTGGTCAATCTATCCACTATTACCCAAATGGCATCATGACCTCTTTGTGTCCTAGGTAACCCTGATACAAAATCCATTGTGATATTTTGCCATTTCCACTCAGGTATCTCTAAAGGTTGCAAAAGTCCTGATGGTTTCTGATGTTCAGGTTTAACTTGTTGACAAATCAAACAGGTTTGGACAAATTGAGCAATTTCCTTTTTCATGCTCTTCCACCAATACAAACTCTTTAAGTCTTGGTACATTTTATTCCCTTTTTGACTTTTTCCAACCACTTCTGCACTTCAGTGTCCTTTTCATGACCTATAGCTGCTTGATATAGTTCATGTACGAATGTCTAAGTGTGAAACCCTAGAGAGTAGGCGGCTAACTTAGCCTTATTTGTCTAAATTGCTTATTCTCTTGATGCTACTTGTAATGTAGGAAATGAAAGGAGACAGTGAGAATGGGAGTTCCGAACGACCTCGTCTGGTACTTAGCTATCAGGAACGTCTAGAGGGGCCGGTACTTCGGTGGGCTCCGGGGCGTAGGGTTAGGCACTGTAATTGTTGGCGAACCTACTCATATCCCGATAGGATGGTCCTTGTCATAGCGGACGAGAGGAGAAGGTTGGCTAGTGCCAATTGTCGAGACCAGATGGAAATTGAGCGCCTGCGGGTAGTGCTAAGGATGCAAGGGGATAGAATTCGAGAGTTTGAGACTTATATTCTCGAGGAACAGGAGCGAACCTGTCACAGCCCCACCTCCCCCTAAGGCGAACCAGAGGGTTCGGCGGGCCGCCTGCCCAGCTCTCGCCGGGACTTAGTCGTTCACTACAATCCTCAATGGAATTTCAAGATATATATATCAAATATACATCAAAGGTTCCCAAATTTTACATATCAAAAGCGAAGCGTCCACGCTTCCACTGCGCCACTCTGATCCTTGATACCAACTATTATACAGGAGGAAGTCCAAAACTAGACTATTACACATCCAATCAATTCTAAACGTTCAATACAATCCCGATATGAATGATTACTCAAAAGGAAATCCAAGTTCAATCCATACATGATATAATCCATGAATAAACACTACAAGCGTCCACGCTTCCACTGCGCCACTCTGATCCTTGATACCAACTATTATACAGGAGGAAGTCCAAAACTAGACTATTACACATCCAATCAATTCTAAACGTTCAATACAATCCCGATATGAATGATTACTCAAAAGGAAATCCAAGTTCAATCCATACATGATATAATCCATGAATAAACACTACAAGCCCTTCCTTCGCCTTGAGCCCTGTGGAGCGGAATAAAACATTTTGGGGTGAGCTAGAAGCTCAGCGAGTAACCAATAAAATCAGTTATCAAATCTGTTTAACAATAGTTCATTTCAATGATAAGTCTAGAAACAATTACAACGTTTACAAAACATTAAATATGGAGTATCAATAATTCAAGAAACATTTACAATGGAAAGCGATAGTAACATTCATGAAAAGGATACGTTCGTTCTCCTGTCATTTCATTGCATTTGGTTTCATTCGTGCATTCATTCACCCCGTCCCTGGCTTTTGGCCAGGCTCCACCAACCTACAAGGTAATACTCGAGTATACCGAAACGTTCACCCAAGTCCCTAATCGCCCGACCGAGTCCGTTTCTGGCTCGAGACGACCGGTAACAAGGGGCAATGGCCAGTTCAGCCCAAAAGGCTTACATTCATGCGCAAGTAGCATTTAATCATAATCATTAAAAATTTCATATTTATTTAGGTCGAGTACGATAAAGTACACACTCGCCTAGAAAACTCGTTTTAACAATCATTGAAAGCAAAATCAATAATAACAAGACACTGATATGCAAGCACGCATGATATGTAAGAAAACAGTTCCAAAAGTAACTTTGAAAAAAATTCAAAAGTAAATAATGCAAGAAATGGTTCATAAATAATTTTAGAAATAGTTTGAGGTCACTCACCTCCACGACTCTGAAACCATCCATCATATTGCATTGCCTTGCTCAAATCCAAGTCTTAGATCACAAACCCAATGCAACAAGTCCCTTCAAAGTTCGGACAGCACTTCCCCTAAATTTGCTAACTTTTCCAGCCATCACGGCTTCATTATATCCTCATTCCAACCCAAAGGTACACACACAACAACAAGTTCATCCAATAGCCATTCAGCAAGCTCCAAGTAGTACTAGTACAAGTCAAGCTAGGGAAAAGTCCGGAAATGAAAGTTAAGCTCAAAACCAGAAAAACAGTTTTGACGTCCTTTTGCGGTAATGGCACCAAAGGTACTACGAGTATCGGATGGAGGTGCAAGACCCACCGTTTCGAAGCTAAGAACCAGGGCTACAACAATGTAGAAGGTCACTCAGTCCAAATCCCAGCACAACTAAGTCAAATATGCAGAATACCAAACCAGAACCGTAATTGCAGGTTTACAAATTACACTATGCTGTAATTAGTCCAACTCAGTCTATACAGGTCCGAATGCAGAAATTCCAAAGGCATATGATAGCTAGGACATCAAGCTACATTTCATCAGAAGACCTCAACCACCAAATCCAAAGAAATTCCAGTCAAAACAACCCATTACAGGCGCAGTTCGGCCATCCTGATGAACCCAGAACAGCAATAGTAATTTCAGCTTATCTCATTCTACACTACTACAATTGATCTAAAATTTTACAGGAACCCTTAAAACATCAATACCTACAACTTTCATGTTTTGAGCCAAGGCCAATTCGGCCTCTAACCATATGATACAAAACCGGACAGAAAGGGGGTTATGAAACCCTAACTTTCTCAAATTCCTTCCAAACCCAAAATTGGTTACAATTACCAATCATGAACACCTACTATAGTCATTAGCCATCAATTCCAACCATCATAGATAACCACAACATCATGATCAAATTAAACTAGCAAAATCATCAATAAATTAAAAACTTCACCACTTCATCTCAAACCAAGAAATAAACCACAAATTTCAGCACTTTAGCTACCCCTAAGCACAACTTAAGCTTCATTAAGTGTAGGAGGAAGTTCAATCACCACTTACCTAGTAAACAAGAGAAGAGCAGTTGTAGAACACCTTAGCTTCCTTGAACACTTCCACAAAATCACTTACTAGCACCAAATGGAGGGATTTTATGGAGTAGAAACAAATTTAAGCAATTGGTTTGGATGATTTGCACTAGATGGAAGCTTGAAAATTGGAGAAGTTTTCTTTCTTTTCCTAGAGAGAGAGCCGGCCAAGAAGTTGAAGACAAGAATGAATTTTGTGTGATTTTTGAGATATTTAAGCAATTGGTCAAAAGTCAAGAAAATGAATAGTTGTCCTACAAGTGCCACCATTCACCAAGTGACACTTGTCACTACATTTAAAGCATTTCTATCCTTTAAGTCTCTCTCACATCAATCACATCTCATCCTCCACTTATCTCTTAACACCCGATAAATTTCACCCAGTATCCGGAACTTAACCTAATTGGTCGAATTTTTCCGAACTTTTCGCCCTAGTGGGTCCCACATCCGGTATATATCCTTAATTTCTCAAAAACTAATCGATACTAGAAAATCATTTTAAAACTATTTTTGCTCATAAACTTTATCTGGGGAATTTTTCTAATAAAGAAAATGTAGAAAAGGCGGGCGATTAAATAAAATAAACCCTAGAAAATTAGAAAATTTCTGGGTTCTCAAATTCATTTTTTTTCGGGGCGTCACAGAACCAATGCTTTTTGAGAACAAGCACAGGAGGCTAATGGTCGCCTTGTTCGAGTGCTGAGGGAAGTGAGCGACCGAACTGATAACAACTTAATTGAGTGTAGGGCATTCGTAGAGGAGGTAGTACAGGTGAACTTGGCCGAGGAAGGTCAAGGGAATGTAGCTCCTAGTGAGTCTGAGGATGACTTTGAGGAAGAGCCAGCTGCACTTGAGGAGGTGGTGGAATCGGTTGGGTCGGTGACGAACTGAGATAGAGAGCTAGGTTTTGAGGGTTGTGCAAGGTAGCTAGGACGTGGTATAGGGTAGTTGGGATGACACGTCATCTTTCTTGTTTTGCTTTTAATATTGACATGTTAAGATTGATGCATGTAACCCTTGCTTTCATTTTATGTCCTTTGATTTTGTTATATGTACTTGACTTTATAAGGTTGACCTGTACAGTATTTTATGACTTCGTATTTGAATTGTTATGGTATGTATATAAATAGAGTGTTTTATTTTAAGTGTGTTCCATTATTTTCACTTTATGACTTAGAAATGTTTTTATTGAACTCTACTGCTATTTTATTTTGCTTATGCCTATATAGTCTATTTTCAAAAAGAGGTATAGAAGGTAGACGAAGCCAAGGACGTGGTACTAGCCGTGGACATGAGGGTCGACAAGTACAAGAACGTAGGGAAGAAAGAGATGCTATGGCCGAGCAATAGGCTGAACCAAGGGCCGAAGTAAGAGATCAGGTGGCAACGACAATCCAACAAATGACTGATTATTTAGCCCGATTAGTAGAGCAGTAGGGTCAAACCCTGTTAACCAGCCTAAGAACCCTGAAATAGGGGAAGATAGGGCCCTAGAGCGGTTTCAAAAGTTCTCTCCTCCCAAATTTCCTGGAGGGCCAGACCCGGAAGTAGCGGAGAGATGGCTGGAGACAATGATAAATATCTTCGCCGCCTTGAATTACAAGGAGAAAAGATAGGTGAATTTTGCTGTATTCTAATTCGAAGGACTAGCCCGAGTTTGGTGGAATGTGATTAGGGTTAAATGGGAGAGAAAGCGGACAGCGTGGACTTGGTTGAATTTCATACGGGAGTTTAACGAGAAATACCTTCCACCCATAACCCATGAGAAAAGGGAGGATGATTTCATTAGGTTACTTCAGGGAGTCTTAAGTGTATCTGAGTATGAAACCCAATTTATCAAGTTATCCAAATTTGCTCCTGAATTAGTAGCTACGGAGCAAAGGAGGGTGAGGCGGTTTGTACAAAAGTTGAATGTAGAAATACAAGAGTCTTTGGCGGCGGCAAAAATTAATAGATTGAGGTTATTGAGAAAGCCCAGAGGATTGAGATTGCAAAAGCGCAGGTGAAGGTTTTTCATGCAAAAAAAGTAGGTGCGCCTAGTGGAGGCCAAAGGCAGGGACAAGGTGATCGGGGTATGGCACCCCCTAAAGTGGGTCGAGGAGCTGATGGTGGGAGAATTTCGGAGATATCTAGGGGAGTTACTCCGAGAAGAGCCCCAGGTGGGTGAGGACAACTAAGAGGTGCCACACAAGGAGGTCAAAACATCCACCCCTCGCTTATCTTGTGGATATTGCGAAAAGTCCAATCATACTGAGGATAATTATTAGCGGAAGGCACGGAAATGTTTATGGTATAGTAGTGCCGAGCACTAACTCGCAACCTGCCCACTCACCAGTGATATTCAGCAGGCCAATAGGTCGAACCCTAAATCGACTAATGTAGGAGGGAATAGACCCTGAGTGCCTGCCAGAGTATATGCGTTGGACCGACAGCAAGTGCCAAACCCATCTGAGGTGGTAGAAGGTACGATCCCTATTTTTCATCGTCTGGCCAAGATTTTGATAGACCCTGGTGTAACACATTCTTTAGTCAACCTTATTTTTGTGTGGGGAATTGATGTGAAGGCCGAAAGACTACCATATGATTTAGAAGTGAGAACACCTATGGGTGACTATTCTTTATTTACTAACGAGGTGTATAGAAATTGTAAAATTTGGACGGTGAGCGAAAATTGGTAGTAGATCTTATAAGTCTGGCTATTAAGGGGTACGACGTTGTTGTAGGAATGGATTGGTTAGCTCGTTATCATGCTCGGTTGGATTGCAGAACGAAAGTGGTCAAGTTTTGTATACCGGGTGAAGCAACCCTAAAACTAAATGTGAGGATATTTTAGCCTCATCTGCCCTTATTTCGGGAATTCGGGTTAGGAAATTGTTGAGTAAGAGGGCATGGGGGTATCTAGCCTTTCTAGTCAACACCCTAGGAGAAAAGTTAAACTAAAAGATATTCCGGTGATAAATGAATGTCCAGATGTATTCCCTGATGAATTGGTGTCATTGCCTTTCGAGATAGAAATAGAGTTTAAGATTGATCTAGCACCTGGAACCACTCCTATTTCAAAAAACCCCTTACCGGATGGTGCCCGCTGAATTTAAGGAATTGAAATTGCAATTACAAGACTTGTTAGAATGGGGATTTATACATGAGAGTGAGTCACCTTGGGGCGTTCCAGTACTTTTTGTTAAGAAGAAGGACGGGAGTTTGCGATTGTGTCTTGATTATCGAGGGTTGAATGCGGTGACCATTAAGAACAAATATCCTTTGCCCCACATTGACGAGTTATTTGATCAATTATAAGGGGTTGTGGTGTTTTCTAAATTGAATCGTAGACAAGGATATTATCAATTAATAATTAAGAAGGAAGATGTACCAAAAACTGCATTTAACACTCGATATGGACATTATGAGTTTGCGGTGATGCCTTTTGGGTTAACTAATGTCCCAGCAGCATTTATGGATTTAATGCATTGGGTATTTAAACCTTACTTGCACCAATTTGTAGTGGTATTTATTGATGATATTTTGGTGTATTCTAAGACTAAGAAGGAACATGAGCGGCATTTGAGGATGATACTGCAAACTTTAAAAGAGCATCAGTTGTTCGCCAAATTTAGTAAGTGCGAGTTTCGATTGGAGAAAGTATCATTCCTAGGCTATATAATCTCAAAAGACAGACTCACTGTGGATCCGGTTAAAGTAGAAACTGTTGCCAAGTGGAAACAGCTGGAGAATCATATTGAGGTTCGTAGTTTCTTGGGCCTAACAGGATACTATCGTCGGTTTATAAAGGATTTCTCAATAATTACAGGACCTTTAACGAATTTGACAAAGAAACAAGGAAAATATATTTGGAACGCTAAATGTGAAACCAGTTTCCAAGACCTTAAAAAGTGATTGACTATTGCACCTGTGTTAGTTTTGCCAAATGGGAGGGATAGTTATACGGTATATACAGATGCTTCGAGAGAAAGGTTGGGATGTGTCTTAATGCAAAATAAGAATGTAATTAGTTAAAATCTCATAAACAGAATTATCCAACCTATGATTTAGAACTCGCTGCCGTTTTGTTTGTTTTGAAGAAATGGTGGCATTACTTGTATGGGGTTACTTTTAAAGTGTGTATGGACCATAAAAGTTTTAAGTATTTATTCTCCCAGAAGGAATTAAACCTGAGGTAGCATCGGTGGATAGAGTTCTTAGAAGTTGTAGACACCAAAATTTCAATTTTATTTAATTCAATTCTAGCTTTATTTTTATTATTTTTATTTTATTTTAGCTGATTAAGTTTGCAAAATGATAGTTAGTGTTTATTTTTGCTTATTTTAGTACATTAGGTTCATCATTTTTCTTTTTTAAAACATTTTTACATTAAATTTCTGAAAAAAAAAGAAAATTCTCACAAAAATTTGTTTTAATCTTTTTAAATTCAATTGCTTCAAAATAAATGAAAATTTGTGATGCATTTAACTTTTTTTGGTTACCCTAAAATTGTTTTGAAAAACAAAAAATAACAAAATAAAAGGAAAATAGGTGGAGGCCATGCAAACTAGCTAAGTGAGATGGGTAGGCATTAGACAAGTGCCCTTATTTTTGACACCACAACACATGCTAGGCTAGGTGGCATGGACACTTGTTGGATTGGGAGAATTTTGGAAGGGAAAATTAAGGAAAAATCTGGAAAAAGAAAAGAAAAGCTGGTGGGAAGCTTCAGGTGGCGGAAGAGCAAGAAAGAAATACAGGAAAAAGGCTACGAAGGAGAGAAAAGAAAAAGCAAGGAAGAGAGGTTGCGGGTAAGGAAAAAAAAAGATAGAAAGAAAGGAAGAGAGGGGGAAAAATCTGGAAAAGAAACAAAAGGAAAAAAAGAAAAGCCACGGGACAAGAGGAGGAAGAAACAAGAAAAGGAAAAATCAAGGGAAGAGCTTCGGGGATTGGATGGAGCAAGCAAAAAAAAGAAAGAAAAAAGGAGAGGCTGCGGGGCAAAGGGAAAGAAAGGGAGAGGAGGAAGAATCTGGAACAAAAGAGGGAGAGCGAGGGAAGCTTCGAGCAGCAGAGGAAGGTTGAGGAAGAAACAAGAAAGAAGTTACGGGCAGGAAAAAAGAGAAAAGGAAAATGAGGGTTTTCGAAAAAAAAGGAAGAGAGAAACGGGAGAAAGAATAGAAAGAGAAAGGGAGAAGAGAAATCAGAAAAGGGGGGAGAGAGTCTGAAAGAGAGAGGGTGTGGCAGAGAGAGCAAAAAGGGAGAGAAATCAGAGAGGAAAAAGAGAGAAAAGGACAGAAAATTTTTTTGTCAACAATTTGAGCCAGGGTTGGAGATTCAGGGGTCTTTCCGGCCATTTTCTGAACTGATCATAACTTTTTTTGGGAAATTTTTTTTTTTTGGGTAATCTACGGTGTTTGGGGAGGAATCTTTGTGTTACAAGTTTTTGGAAAAAAGCACTGCAACGCCCTTGAATTGAAGCCTAAACCTGCTGAAGTCACAGTTCTTGCATCATCTGCACCAAGCATATCTGCTTATAGTTGCAGTGCTTGGATTCCACTCTCCTCAAGCTTACAGCGTCATCTCAACTTCTTAAAGCATTTAAGGTGATGTAGTTCACTTTACCCTTGCCATTTAAGTTTAAATCTGGGCCAAACTTGTCCGAATCTAGCCTGCATTATTCTCTTCTTTTGCTGCACTTTTCCTGCTCATCTTATGGGATGATAGTTCAGATTTTATGGTACAAATTTTGTATTAAATGTACCAAGATTGAATCTTGATGCTTGGGCTCCATAATCTTGTTGTTTTGGTCTGAAAACTTGATGTTTTGCCTGGATTTTGTTCCTGTGTTCAATATGAGTCCCATAGCGGCAAAGTTGCAGAAAGCTTAGTGATAGAAAGCTTATTCGTAGGCTGCACGAAATTTTTCAAAAAATTGCACTTTGACCCCCGGATTGTTGGTTAATGCTACTATGGCCAGAAAATTGGAAAAATTAATCAATTTTGTCCTTTTAAAATGTTGACTTTCTTTGGCATGCTTTAATGTGATTTTTAGATAGATTATTTATGCATTTTAGGATGAAAGTTGAGGTTTAATATTTTTTATAGATTTGTAGTTTTTTTATTTGGATTTTTAGTAAAGTAATTAAAATATTGGGTAATATTTTTGTTTTGGGGTTCGATGAGAGGATTTTGATTTAGTTTTGTGAATTTTAGCATTTAGTTTTGATAGGCTTCATCTTAAGCTCTTAATTTTATTATTTTAATTTACACCCTTAATATTTGTAATAATAATAATTTGACCCCTCAAACTTCTTTAATTGTTTCAATTAAGTCCTTGTTTTAAATTTCTTGAATAGGGGTTGTTTACTTGCATTTAAATACTTTAATTGATTCAATTTCATGTTTATTTCCATCTTTTATGATTATTTGTTAGTTAAAGTGGTACCTTAATCATTCTTTTGTGATTGGAGGGTAGAAAAGAGAAACTTCATTTCATTAGGTCGCCAATTCAAGGGAGGTATACTCTGCTCTTTATTTTGATTTTATTTGATCCTATGTGATTTTATGTGTGTAATTGCATGCTTTTTGAATGTTTTATTTCATTTATTTATTTAGTCACTTTATTTGTTTTGTATATTTATTTTAATTTAATTATTGATTATTTGAGAGGCATTTAAATGCCAAGATGTAATAGTTAGGTATTTATTTTATTATTTATTTTATTCCTTCCCCCTTTAGATTGTAGTTAAGGCCCCCAATGTAATAGTTAGGTCTTTATTTGCTTTATTTGCTTTGTGTGTTTTGCATGCCTATGTGTTTACGTGTTTACTCTGTGAGAACTCAAACCAACCCATATGAATAGATAAAGATATGTATTTTAGGTGTTACACCATTCGTTAAAACTATTTTTTTTTTCTTGATTAGCCTTACATTGAAATTTAGTAGTCTGTGGATGACTTTGCTTTCTTTGTTTTTGGAAATGAATGTGAGTTGCACTTGTATAACCAAGTTTATTTTGATAAGTTAGTGGGGTAAATTATAGAGATAAGGAAATTAAAGGGGCTAGGTATCAATAATTTCATAGTTGGGAGATTTTTTGATTAAGAAGTAATCCTAGCAAGACAAGTGTTGCACATCCCTTAAGTCTTGACCAAGACATTAGCTAGTGTATATCTTATAACTTGGTCTCTTGAAGAGTTGAAGAGAAAGGGAGAGGGCCGTGGATAAGGAGAGAAAAAAAAATAGAGGGAAAGCTTCATTGTTTTCATCTTGAGTTGTAGCAAAGAACTTGGAGGAATCAAGAGGGGAAAGCCATAGCACTTCAATCTTTCACTAAAACTTGAACAAGGAGGTGGTTTGCTCCAAGAAGAACCAAGTTTTTCTTGCTTCTAAGTTCCACCTTTGGTCAAGAGGTAAAACTAGAAACTCAAGCTTTCTTTTATGAACTTGAAGGGCCTTTGGTTATTGATGTGATTAGAAGACTAAAGACATGATTTTTATGAAGTTCTATGGACTTGAAGTTGGGTTACCTTGGCTGAAATTGAGGGTTTCATTTGTTCATGTAACTAGTTGTTTGATTCGTAAGTAATACTTGTTAATTGATGGACCTCTTGTACAAGGGGAGAAGTATGGTTAAATTTTAGATGATTCATGACTAATCTTTCTATTTTGGTTGATGATTGATTGCTGAAATTTAGGGCTTCATTGATACGAGTGATTGAATGGTTAGTTTGCAAGTTCGAATTGGAGCAGGTACCTTGGAACAGTTTTGGGAGAATAGTCATAACTTGGTGTAGGAAGGTCGGAATTGAGTTCCGTTTATTGCGTTGGAAACTAGATTCATGGGGATAGAAACCGTGAAAATTTCAGACCTTAGTTCTATTTGTGTGAATTATGGTAAATTTCCAAAGTTTGCTGATTTTCGAGACTGTTCTACTTTAATTTTATAGCTGCTGGACTGTATAGCTAAAATTTGACTTTGTTGTGATCCGAAGCTCTTAAAGTGACCTTCTAAACATATATAGATCTTTGAATTTAGTTTTTTGTGTCAAAATTTGGTGAAGTTTGGACCAATGTAACCCCTGTTTCAAATTTTGTCAAGAATGTTGCCGGTGTGAAGGGTTTGGGTAAGTTTCTTTAACAGTTTAATTCTGCCCTGTTTTGTGACTAAAATTGAGCTGCGAATTGCTCCATGTTTTAGATCGAAACATCTTTTGTCCAAAACATAAAAGTGGTAGACAATTGAGTTATCTTTCTACCTGAAAAATTTCAGATCAATCGGATCATTGTAGCCTGAGTTACGGCCAGAATCCTAGTGTCCGCGCAAAGCCTTATTTCTGGTCATGATTTTGTAGAAGCCTCTGACCATGACTGTTCGACCCTGAAAACGTGAGAACTGGGTGTTTATGTCTTCATAAGAAATGTAGGTCTATGTCTTAGCTTCGAAACGGCATAAAATTTGCCTGAATCCGAGATGCGTAGCCACAGTAGTGCTCAAAACACCGTAGGGTGTCGAAACTGCCATTGTTTTTACGTCTTGATTACCTTTCTTTTACTCCCGTTTCCTTGGTCCGACTTTGCATGTACCTTATAAGTATCATAACCCTGGTTTCTTATGACCTAACTAAGTGTTCAAAACATGATTTCTAGTTGCACCTATTGACTTTCAAATAGTGACCAAAAAAAAAAAAACTAGAAAACTAGTTACGCTATATTTTTTTTCCTAAAAGATCTTTTTGTTTTGATCCAAAGTGGCTTGTATGTTCTTAGAATGTGTTTAGGTATCTCACATATTTCTGGGATTTTGAATCAAGTGCTCTTGCATATGACTTTTTAATTTGACTGACTAAACCCTTAAATGTGGACGTTTTCTTCCTTAGTGTTTAAGTTGAGCTTGATGGCTATGGCTATCTTCTTATATGAGTATTGTGATTTGAATTTGATAAATTCTTGGTATAATATCTATGTACTTTAACCACAGAGTTCACGGGCGAGCCGAGGGACGATTCGGTGATTAGCTCCGATTACCTTCGCTAGTGGTGAGTGTTCCTTGCATGCGTGTATGCTATGTGACTTTCTTGTATAATACTGGATAACTGTCACACCATTATTAGGCGGGTGTGTACTTTATCGCACTCGACCTACTCAAAATTAAATTTTTGTGTTTTCACTGATACTGATTGCTACTGACCTACTGCACTGACTTCTACTGACCTACTGCACTGACTGATACTGACCTACTGCACTGTCCTTCTAGTCCGAGACACTCAAGCAGGTCCTCCAAATGAGCACGTATCTCCTGGACACTCGAGACACTGTTCAGTTGAGAGGCTCGAGCAGTGTTCTTCTCGAGAACACCATCTCCTAGTTGAAAGTGCCACTGTGCATGTGATTAAATTATGTGTTACAACGTCTGTGTGTTCATTTCATCCAATGATCTCTTATTAATTTTAAGTGTTTGGAACTGGCGGTCATGACGGACTGGACTAGCTTCAAGAGTATCCTTTGACATAAATTGACTTATTTTGTCCTTGTTCAACTGATTATATTATGCAACTGGTTCTCGTTGTAACTGAAATTGTTTAACTGTTGCTTACTTCTTTCTCTAAATTGTGATATTTGCGTGACTGTTAGGGGCCTCACTGAGCTTTAGCTCACTCCTTTAGTTTGTTTTCCTTAACAGGGGGCGGAGGACCCTGAGGAGCAAGTTGCAGGTCCTGAACTTTCGATACTTTTGTGTAAATGGCTTTAGAGAGCATTTTGTAGCTTTAGTTTTTGTTACACTCAAGGTCGGGTAGTTAACATGAACGTAAATTTTGACGGTATATACTAAGGTGATTGTAAATTAGAATTTTGTCCTTTGGAATTGTAAGTGGGGAGTTTGGTTGTAATGCAAGTACTTTGTTTATGTAAGTTTATCTTTTGACTTAACCTTTAAGTTTGGAATGTTATTTGGTTTATTAATATCCTTTTGGAGTTTAAGATGTAATTTATCTGAGGACTGTAGTGAGTCCCGGCCAGAGTTGGGCAGACGGTCCGCCGAACCCTTTGGTTCGCCTTAGGGGGAGGTGGGGCTGTTACATACTCGCTTTCTTAGAGCCTTTGTGAGGACTCGCAAAATTTACTTATTTAATCTCCTATTTCTAGCTTATTTAATTATTTATTTGGCCTTTTACTCCGAATATTATTTTCTAAGCTCTTGAGACCTAATTACATGGAAATATAGTTTCATTATATTTTTAAAGTGACTTGTTTCAAAAATTAATTTTCGGGAGCTCGTTTAGTGAAAATAGTGAACACGTCTTTGGAAATCTTGACCGATTGAGGGTACAATAAGTTTGGAATATTAGAGACATGTACAATGAACCTAAATTAGGTATTTTAATGTTTAAATACTCAAGTGATAGTTATTAGTACTATCGTTATAAGAATTTCTCGGAAGTTTCGCGTTGTCGCGCTTAAATTGGAGATACGCGTTTTCACACGCGCGATTTAAATTTAGGAACTTTAGACCCTTATTTTGGGACAATTAAGAGTGAATAATATTTATATGAATATAAGTGTATTAGAGGTTTAGTGCACTAGTGAAACAAACGCGAAAGGAATTGAGCACACGCGGGAAAAAGAGTTGAGCTTTGAATCAATGAGAGCCACACATTTTAGTTTCACATGGGTGCATCACACTAGATCAAAACCCTTCAATTCATCATCTAAAGTGCCGTGCAACTCCTTCTTTTTTCTGCTCCAAGAACAGCCGGCCAAGGAAACAAAAGAAACAACTCAAAGCTCTTCAAATTCCATCTTCATTTCTTCAACAAAACACCACCAAACACCACCAATATTTAACTACAACTTGCAAACAACTTGGAGATTCACTTAAGCTAGGAAGAAAGCTTCATTTCCACGGTTTTCTTGGGGCTCAAAGTGAACAAAAATTTTTGATCTTGATCATCTAAGGGGGTAATGACGATTTTCCCTTGAATCTTAGTTTATGGAAGTAGTATTGCACTTATAAGCTTGTATATTTACATGGGTAGCTTTATTTATGTTGGATTTTGGTGTGTGGGCTTATGAACTCCCACAATGATTTGAGGACTGATTTCATGAGTTTTGATGTTATTAATGTTGGTTTAGTACTTAAATTAGTGGAAATAAGTTGTATTGATGAAAGGAAACTAAAAGGAGGTGAAGAGCAAAAATATTCCAATTCTGCCCTTATGAATTTCGTGCACTTTAGTGCAAATTTTTGAGGTACTAATGACTTTTTTATGATGTATACATGTTATATGAGTTGTGTAGAAAGTTTCATTGAAAAATAACATGATTTGGTTGGTCAAATGAGTTGATTTCCAAAGTTAGCAAAACTGGAAAATGAATCCCGTATTGCCCAGGCAGTCATTTTGTATCGGCCATAACTCTTTGGTCTGATGTCGAAATCAAGTGCCATTTGTGGCACTGGAAACTAGACATTCCCAAATTTCCATTGGTATAAAATACATGACCTAGTTCCACTCGAGTGAGCCACACCATTCGTTTGAAAATCACTGCCCTGTTTCGTTGCTCTCCAGGAGACAGGACAGAAATTACTTCTTGATGCTCAAAAACGAGCTGTTTGTGGATGGAATTTGAAAATGGTTTCTTCTAAGAAAATTCAGATTTATGAGATATATTTCCAAAGCCATCAACCACGCCCAATTCCAAGTTGAATTGAGTGAGTTGTGGCCAAAGTTTGAAACTGCTACAGTGATAGAATTTTCCACTTGGACAGATTTGTTACTAACAATGATTTGGGACTTGTTTTCCGAAGCTTCTTGGTATAAATCACCTATCAAATGCACCTTGGACATATTTTAGACATTTCTTACTGGAATGGACCATGTTTGAAATGTGCCCTGGCCAAACGTTTGAAAAACGGCAAAAAAGTTCAAAGGCAACTTAGCCTTGGAATTTCTTGTGGTTTCATTAACCGACTTCCCGTGCATATTTTTCTATGAAATTTGGTAGAGGAATAACCCTTATATGGTTGTATATACATACCAAATTTTGTACTATTCCGAGGTCGTTTTGATGTTCAATCAAACTTCCAAAGTTCATGATTTAAGTTTGAAAACCCTTGTTTAACAAGGAAATTTTGGTAACTTTGGGTCACCATATCTTGGTGCTCGAAACTCCGTTTCTCATTCCGCTTGTTTTTTTTATACTCTTGGATTGCAACACTAATTTATTTCCAAATTTCAAAGGTTAGTTCAAAACAAGTGAATTTTTCCGAATTTCCAAAGTTGGCCAAAAACCAACTTAAATCTGTCTTGGTAATTCAAGTTACCAACTTTGAGCCAAAATTTGAGTGCCTTTCACTTACATTCGTGGAAAAGTGTCTTCTAAGAACTTTTAGTACTTTCAAAGAGGTTTCCAATGGTACCAAGTTTTCCAATTTTTGACATGTAGAATGTGAGATACGATTTTTCAAAATATCGTATCAAACCTGAAAATTTTCCGAATTTCCAAGGGAAGGGAGTTTTCAAATACTCCTTATTCCTTCGATATTACTCGAACATTTTATACTTGATTTCCAAAATGAAAACTCGATTGCTCATGTACTTTAAGAAACTCCACTTGAACCTCGATTTACGAGTAATTGAGGTTCATTTTCATAAGATTTCCTTAGATTGCACTAGAGTACAATCTTCCTCGATAATTAGAGATTCGTAGTGATATTGAGTGGTACTTGATTATTGTTTGCTCAGGCACTCGAGGGAATCTCCAAGAGGAACCCGGAGCGGACACCTAAAACGCTTGTTTGAGAACTACTCGCTTGTTTTGACTAGGTGAATGTTCCATATAGGAATACGTAATTGAATAAGTCTAGGACATGCTCATTTCATGATTATTAAGTGTTAAGTATTATGTGTTAAGTATTTACCATACTCATGCCTATTTAAGGAATGTATACTTGCATTGCATATCTACATGAATTGGTTAAATGATTAACCATATCAAATGACCATATGAACTCGATACATGCTTAACTTGCTAGATTGCTTGCTTAGCCTACTCGGTTTTGAAAAATGGAGTCGAGTGTGTGCTTTATCGCACTCGTTCTCTTTTGAGATGAATAACTCATGCTTGGAAATGCTCAAATAACATGACTTGGTATGCTATGGTTGCATACGTCATTGGAGTGAATCTCCTCGACTCTCACATGGTAAAAATGGGATAACGGCCAATGATGGCCTATTAATATGACAAATGCCTGTCAATTAACCGTCACTACTCAACCGTTACCCGTCAACCGTGAACTGTTTATCAAATCACATGACTACCTGATTACTTGATTATCTGTTTACTCGATTTCCAATTTACATGAATATGTGATATCCGTGAATTACATGCTCCCATGAAATCAACTTGTATTGCTTACGTGCTTACGTGCTAAGTATCCACTTGATCACTTGATTATCATGAATCGCATGTTATATGAAGCTGTCCATCATTGTTAGGCGAGTGTGTACTTTACCTCACTCGACCTACTCAAATGATGAATTTTACCTTTTGCCGAATTTCTTGATTACTTGTGCATGTTGTAAGCTCTAAGCTGAACTGGGCCCTGCTCATGGTTACTAACCTACTCGAGCCAGGACTGGGCTCGGTCGGGTAGGTTGGAACCTTGGGACACCGTTTCGGTATACTCGAGTATTACCACTGGAGGGATAAGGTGATGGCCAGTCAAACCGAGGGGATCCGGAAGTCATAAGGTGCAGATGACCGACAGAGTTCCACTGGAACACCGTATCCTACAGTATATGTTCACCTTGTATCATGATAATTGTTTCATGCTAAAATGCCAACATGAAATCCGAGCCATGCCTGTGATATGCTCCATACCTATTACCTGTCCAATGTACTCATATCATGATACCTGTTTCATGTTAATACTCCATACCTGTAACATGCTTAATTACTCGCACTAGTAATAAGCTCCGATCACTCGTGAACTATACATGCTAATGTCTTGAACCATGATAACTGTCTCATGATGAATGTCTCAAATTAACCGTACAATGATTATCACCTCATGATAACATGCCATTGTGTAACCTTGAACCATGCATATGATATGCCCAACTTACTTGATTTATTTGAACTGTTAGAGTGTCTTGGAACCACACTGGGCTGTGTAGCTCATCCCACGTTGTGGTTTTCTTTTATAGGGTTCGAGACAAAGGGTGCTCGTGAGTAGTACTAGATTATTTTCTTTTGAAGACTTTAAGTTATATTATAACGGATGGCTATTGTACCCTTTTCCGTTGGGTTGTATTTAAGCTCGAAAGCTACATAATTGCAAGTGTGAGATATTTTGGAGTACTTTAGTTATGTATTGAAGTTATTTGAAGTATTCCTAGTCTTGAATTGTGGATTGTACCGAGTCCTGGCGAGAGTTGGGCAGGCGTCCCGCGGATACCCTTTGGTTCGCCTTAGGGAGAAGTGGGGGCGTCACAGCCTTTGTATCTAGATACCATGCTTATGTACTATACGTTTTATGTGATATTATGTGTTTATTTGCTTTTATCATGTTTTATATGATTTATTTGATTATAATAAATGCATGACGCCACCACACCAGTCCAACGCTAGTTGTGCCCTTTTTCCGATTCCACACTAGTTCAACGCTAGTTGTGGCCCTTTTTTCGATTTCTCACTAGTCTAACGCTAATGAGAACTTATAGACATGGGTTAGTCCAATGCTAGACCCTTAGGAACCGCCCTCGCGTTAGATCATATTTGTGTGACAAAATCACTACATTTCATGCATATTTTCTACTTTTTAGGGTTTTTTCATTTTGCATGACATTTCCCTTATATGTATATCCCTTATCCCATATTCCCCCTATATGTGTATCCCTTATCCCACTATATGTATATCACTTATCCCATATTTCCCCAATATGTATATTCCTTACTCCTATGTGTGAAACATGACATGTAGATTTGCAATCCATTTAAGAAAATTAAAACTATGTTAGATCATTTGTTTGATTAGATAGGAGAAATACCCCTCGAATATGGGATATGAACGAGTATGACTCTCTAGCCTTAGCACGCTTGTATTCCCTCTATTAAAGGGAAAATTAAAGTCACGAATTTTAGCCCCTCGCACTCGTTATGATGCATTCTTTTAGGTCATGTATATTTGTATAATTATTAATTTCTTTTCTTTCCTTCCAGTCTCATATTTTTACATATTCGTGACCTCTTCAAAGAGTCAACTTGGGCATCACAATTAATGTGATTTGCACCAATTAAGTTTTGATATTCCAACCCTCCGATATTCTCCTAAGTTTAGGTTTTGCATCCATATAATGACATCCAATTGTGATAAATTCTTAGGTTAAAATAATAAAATTTTTGACTAAATCACGCAACTAGCTCTGGGCTAGGTTGAAAGGGTGCTTTGGATTTTATCATTGCCTTCCCTTTCTTCAAACGTGACTCCCAAACACTTTTCTCTGATTTTCGAAGACTTGGAGTCGTTTAAAAAGGGTTTTTCCTACTTTTTCTTTAAAAATTCATTTTAGGTCACTTGGTATACCTTAACTCAATACCAAGTGGCGACTCCTATTTTTTTCTTAAAAAAAAGCCTTTTTAAACTTTTAATTTGGGCCAAAATCGTTGCACTTTCTAGTCCCTTTCTAGGCCCATTTTCTTTATTTATTTTCTAAAAATCAAAAATCATTTTCAATCAAAATTCATTTTCATAAACCTAGTAACACGTTATTTTTTTCATTAAAAATGGGGCGCGACAGCTTGGCGACTCCACTGGGGACTTAGAGAGTCCAAGCATTTGATTTAGTCAATCCTTTTCTTTTTCTAACCTTTTTATATATCACATTTGGAGGTTTTAGGTTGCATTTTTCCTTTTTAGGGTTTATTGCATGTCACACGTACAAATCGTCTCGATATTTGTATATGCGATAAATAATGTGTTTATTTTCTTTCATTCACTTATATTTGTATATCGTGCTTGCATCTTGGGGAAGGGGGAAGCTACCCTAGAACCTTCACCCGCATTTGATGGTATTTAATCCCTCCCTTCAAAAGAAGCACCTCATACGTGCATGCATTATTTTTACCCTATTTTTTCTTTTTTCGTGGGTGCCATCCCACATCTCCTTGTAGAATTAGGATCGATTTCCTTAGGTAGGCGGATGGTGTGCTCTGCGCCCATAGCGATGCCTAAGGGATCACTCGAACCACCGACTCTTAGGCCTTGGGATTGATGACCCTTCACCTTTGGTCTGAAGGTTTGGGAGCCTGAAACCTTATCGAATCTAGATGCATTAGTGAGTCCAACCTCATGCATCCATATTAGAAATATCCTAGAATAGAGTCAACCTTACCCAACTAGGAACACTAAGCACGAAGGGAGTGATTTCACCCCTCTTTCCTTATTTCACTTTTTGCTTTTTGTATCATTTAATTGCCCCAACGTGTTATGTGATTATTTGTTGAACTAACATTTCCTTGTTTTCTCGTGTTTTGCATTCACAAACGCTAGAAAATAATAGATCTGACATGATACTCTTCTAGGACCTATCCTCTTAGATAGGTTATTGCACATTTAAATTTTGATATATTGCATTTGTAGGTTAATAAGTGCACATCATTTTAGGCCCACCCTGGCATACGAAGGGTCCTTTAGGTCATGTTTCATTTCAAATTGCACATTTAATTGTTTTGATAAATTGGCATCATGCATAAATTTTACAGGGAATGCCATGTAGAGGATCCCATGATAGGAATAAACCACCCTGTGTCTCGGATATGTAATCCAGTGAGACTTACACGTTTATAACTTTTGTACCATCCAAAGGGGTAGTGCACAAGATAAGGTAGAATCCGATCTTTCCCATGATAATTGTGACGACCCCACCTCCCCCTAGGGCGTACTCCAGGTTTTAGCGGACCGCCTGCCCAGCTCTCGTCAGGACTCACTCACGCTTAACTCGAGAAAAGATATCACGACCATAGAAAAGAAATGAAACAACAATTTCAAACTTAACATATACATTGATGCTCAAATCCAGCTACAAGGCTTATACACGCCAAAATACGTTAAAGTGTTTACAACCCAAGTACAATCAACCCTAGTCGGGTGCTAGCACGAGTACAATTGTAAAATCCAAAACCTAAACTACTCTAGCCTGTACAAGTCTTACGCCTCGCTCGTACCCCCTGTAAGGAAAAATAAATGGCGTGGAATGAGCTAAAAGCCCAGTGAGGTTCCAAATAGCAAGTTGACCATTATTTAAAAGTACAATTATCAACGTAGCAAAATAGCGAGCATAACAAGTTCATAAAAGTGAGCAATAAAACTTCAAGTAGCAAATCTCAAAATGAGCGAGTGTAAAATTTTTTTCTAAAAGAAACAATAACACTACAAATAAGAATCAAAGTATAAGGATACAGATGGCTCTCAGGAGCCAAATTCCCATTGCTTCACCAGAGCTTGATCAAGTATTAGTTGACACTCCATCAACTTTCAAGTAAAGTAACCAATCCAGTAGTATTTCGCTTAACACCAATCCGTCCACCATTGAACCCCCTTACCGGGCCCGAACACCAACTAAACACTGGTGGTAATTCTCGAGTATACCGATTAATCGAGGAGATAACACTCCACTCGATAACACTAGATACCCATGGTTCGTTATCTAATCGACCAAGCCCTTGCCGGCTCGACTCGATTAACTAGCCAGTAGGGTTTGGGTCCCCAAGAATTCGATGAGATAACATCTCCAATCGAATGAATCAAGATAAAAGTATGGAGACGGGAATAAGAGGCACTTCCCACTCAGATTGAGTGTGGTACATGCTGCCGCTCAGCACTTACAAGTCAAGCACAAGTATATCAAATCAATGGCAACAATAAACAAGTACATATCTCATTAGGGCAAGTGCGATAAAGTACACCCTTGCCCGACCATACCAATCACATATCATTCGATCACATTGGTCAAGTATTGAAAACAAGTGTCAAGTTCAATCAGGTATTTGGAAGCACTCACCAAAGATTTAGTGCTTGTCAAAATCACGTTCAAGTGTAACTCCTTGGTTGGAGTCCAAATCTGCGATACAATATCATTTAAGAGTTTAAAATCCACTAGGATTCGAAACATAGAAGTTTCGCTTCAAGAAGATCAAGTAAATGGAACTTGTTTAAGTATTAGTCATATGACTTCTCAAACTCTCGAAAATTCATGCTCGCTCTTTTAGTTTCGATAAAGAAGTGATTCATACTTTGAAAATCACACTTGGTATGACAAATCGAGAAAATCATGTTTTGAAGGGTCGCTACTTTCACTTGTCCAAGGATACGAGTCTCGGCCAAATTTTAGTTTATATACCTCTACGAAAGAAGACTCGAATACCCTAGACAAATCGAGTTCAATTCAACCTCAATTCTTCGTTCGAATCACAAGTACACACTCCTAGTCCTCGAGTGAAAATTTGGGCGGCATGCCCCTTGTATTTAGCTAGTTTCCAGCCATTAATGGCTTCATTGTTTTCCTCAAATTAGCCCCAAAGTCACACACAAGCAATGTTATCACAATAGCCCTTCAACTAGGCTTAATGTCATTCAATTACAAAACAATACTAGTAATGCGACCGGAAACCAAGTTTAAGGACACACAACAAAACAGCAGGTTTGACATCTCTTGGCGTTTCAGTCACAACTAAAGCTACACCTATCGGTTTGGGGTACACTTTATACCGTTTCAAAGCTAAAATAGAGAACTACAATTCTTATGAAGACATCGACAGCCAGTTCATTCATTTTCAAGGTCAAAATGTGCAATCTCAGAGAAAATAGAAAACTGTCCGCGAAACAGTGCATTTGGCAGTCAGGGGTAATTTTGTCATTTCACATGCTACAGTGATATGATTGAACTGAAATTTTACAGGAAGCTATATAACTCCATTCTCTACAACTTTCATGTTTTGTCCTAGGCCTGATTCGGCCTCTAACATGGATGAATTAAACAGGTTAGAACAGAACAGAGCGGTTTCAAATTTCTGGAATTTGAACTTTTACTCTAGAAATTCATATCTAACAATTACTCTATCATCAAAACCATCAAGTACTAGCTCAATAACATCAATTGATAGGTAGATAACCATAATCAAGGCTGAAAATGTCAACCCTAGCTAAACATTCCACCATACCATGCACAACTCACTAATTAACCGTCGTAACCCAAGATTAAGAGTTTCTATCCAAACTTTGGCAAGATTAAGAAGAGAAAAAGGAAAGACAGCCATGGTACCTTCCAAAAAATGCTTGTAGGTGAGAACCACACCCCTTTCTTCCACAACTTTTACCACACAAAGCTTCCTAAGTACTAAAATGAAAGTTTAATCGGTTTGGATTGGGTGATTTCTCTCAAACAAGGCAAAATCTAAGGTTGGAGTTGAAGTTTGTTTTCTCTCTTTCCCTCTCCAAAATTTCGGCCATGCTAGTAAGAAATGAAGCAAAATGGCCAAGAAGAAAGATAAGAAGAAAGAAACTTGTCTTAGTCAAACAACCGTTGGATTGCCGACACTTGTCGCTCAAGATCTTTCTTTGTTTTTGTTTTCTTTTCTTCCTTTTCCTTAGTCAATAATGGTGGCTGACTTATGGGTTAATTAAGGGCTAATTATCTCAATTAAAAATAAGAAGATTAAGGTAATAAAATAATGTTCAAGTGGTGTACTCACTCGGTAGCAAACGGTGCACGTCGGTTCAAGCCTATTTTCCTTAACTCGTACGTACTTGTGTTTTTACTTATGGTTCACTAACTTATTATTATCACTTCTAATCACACACTTTTTCTTATCTAAAACTCACTCTTAACCACCAAATTTAGTACACACACCTCACCAAGTGATCACACTACCAAAATACACTCAAGACACACCAAAAACCCTAGTATGCACAAAAAACCCTAACCTATGCCTTTCCTTTAGAAAAATCATAACTTGAGTTATAAATATCAAAAATTCATAAACCTTGGCCTGTTAAAAACTAGACTTCAAATGCTAATAGTTTTTAGAAGACACCTCAAAGAGATTCAGTTCATAAGTTGGTCCAAATTGAGTCATAAGCTACTACAACATTCCTATTGTTACTTGTGCAGGGCAGAACTTTCAGTCAACTTTGCCAATTTTCTGGAATTTATAGAGATTGAATCAAATCCTGAATTTTATACTGTAGGAAGCCCTATGAGTCTAGTTTCAAACGCAACAAACGGAACTCAATTCTAACTTTTCTATACGAAGTTATAGCCAATTTCCCAAAGCTGCGCAGAGCCTCCTGCGAAAATTTCTAGATTTTCTAACAACTTGAGATTATGAAACTTTTCTTAACAAAATTCACTCCCTTGGCTCAAATTCAACCATTAAAGCAACCAAGAATCTAAGGCAAGTAAGTTCAAATAAGAGCTATAAAGACAAGTAAAATTTCGGGGTCTCACAATAATAGAGCAACTTTTGCACATTAGAATATGGGCATCTAACAATCATCTTTTGGCCATTTTATCAGAATTAGTAAAAATTCCTTGTGTAAAGGACATTAAGTTGAAGAAATTCACAAATAATTCCTCATTGTTGAGATGGTAAATATGTTGAGGCCAAATTTTGATTTTAGAAGGCTCAAAGACTAATGCATCGCAATGAATTTTTTGAAACTGCCAATGGGTAGACAATTCAATCGATTTTTGAATAAACCATCAATTCCATTCAATCCATTTGACCAATTTATTCATCAATTTCATCCAACCTATTTTATCAATTCATTCATTTTTAGGACAATCCAGTCATTTTTGAATAAATCATTAACTCTATTTCATCTATTTGATCAATTCATTCACTCTTAGAACAATTTAGTCATTTTTTAATAAATCATTAACTCAATCCATTCATTCATTTTTAGGACAATCTAGTCAATTTTGAAATAAATCATCAATTTTATCCAATCCATTTTATCAATTTATTCATTTTTAGGACAATCCGGTCGATTTTGAATAAATCATCAATTTCATTCAATTCATTTGACCAGTTTACTCATTTTTAGGGTGATCCGATCAATTTTGAATAAATCATCAATTTCATTTCAATCCATTTGACCAGTTTACCCATTTTTAAGGTGATCCAGTCAATTTTGAATAAATCATCAATTTTATTTCACCAGTTTACCCATTTTTAGGGCGACCGAGTCAATTTTGAATAAATCATCAATTTCATTCAATCCATTTAACTAGTTTACCCATTTTTAGGGCGATCTAGCAAAGATCATCAATTTTATCCAATCCATTTGACCCATTTTATTCTCTTTTAGGGATTCGATCTAAGGTTCCCTGAACAAACTAGTCGAGATGTTGCAATCCTTTCAAGAGTAGGCTCTTTCACACATCACTTTATGTGTTAATCAAAGCAATCAATCCATTCGGACTTTGTCCTCTTTTTATTAGGACAAATGTCTCTTCTCACTCCAATTGGCCAAATTTTTCAAATTGCTTTTCACTCGAATATTAATAAGTTAATCGGGTTCGTCAGGTATTGTCTAGTGCCTACCCTAGAGGATTGCATTTTCATTCTAGGCCAACCCTTGGCATAAAAGGACTTCCCAATAGGACATGCATCCGAATTACTTTAATTTTTACTAACTCGTGTCTTTTTCTTTTTGTCAGCAGTTAATCAATAGGGGAATCTAAATAGGGTTTTTCCTAAATTTTAAGGTAATCGTAAACATAGCTACGCGAAGAAACCCTATCATTACACGATCACGTAGCCGAACTTTGAGAAATAATGTAAACATGAGTACACATCCTAAATCATCCGATAGATCTGCAACGACGCCATCAGCTGATCTTGCAAATCTGGGAGCTCAATTGAGCGAAGTGTTGAACAAAATCAATGAGTTAAGCATGGAGATAACCGCACAATGGCGCGTGATTGATCAGTTGGTCAGCAGTGTTCAGTATGATCCCTTACCTGCTAGGCAATCCACCTACTCATACCCCTATCCATATTACCCAAACCCACACCCTGTTTTCCATACTACTATCAATCACTCTCAACTTTGGCCAAAATATGCAAACCCACCTATACTACCCGTCCCAATTTTTCAACCCAATCTTCAAACTCGACCTCGTCCTCCTTATAATCCAAGACCTGTTCAACCAAACAATCAAACTTATCCTCTAAACAGTGAAATTCGAAACCCAACCCCATATCGAACCTTTACCAACCTGGGTCGACCTATCTATCAATTGTACTAGCAACTCAAAGCTGCCGGAAAAATTGGTGTCATACCTCCCAAGATCTATTCTAGGGGTGTTGTAACGACCCCACCTCCCCCTAAGGCGAACCAGAGGGTTCGGCGGGCCGCCTGCCCAGCTCTCGCCGGGACTCAGTCGATCACTACAGTCCTCAAACAAATACAAGATAAAATCTCAAATATAAATCACATATTCCAACACTTACACATCAAAAACGAAGCGTCCACGCTTCCACTGCGCCACTCTGATCCTTGATCACAATTATTATACAGGAGGAAGTCCAAAACTAGACTATTACACATCCAATCAATTCCAAACGTTCAATACAATCCCAATATGAATGATTACACAAAAGGAAATCCAAATTCAATCCATACATGAGATAATCCAGTAATAAACACTACAAGCCCTTCCTTCGCCTTGAGCCCTGTGGAGGGGAATAAAACATTTTGGGGTGAGCTAGAAGCTCAGCGAGTAACCATTAAAATCAGTTATCAAATCAGTTTCACAATCGTTCATTTCAATAATGTCATGCTCCAATAATCAATGCACTTTCATTTCTCTCGTGAGCCAGTGAAATCATGGTACATAGACGTCCAACGCTCCAAACAATCATTTAACATTGAACATGTAACAGTAAACAGTGAGAAAGAACCCATTGGTGCTCTACAGGAACATTAAACGGTGGAGGAGACGTCGGAGTCTAGCACACGAATTCCAAGTACTCATTTGAGCCAAAACATGTCAAGAACTTATATGCCGGCACACAGGATATGCAATCAAAGAAACGATGCAAGGAACATTTCAAAGGTAACGTTGCAAGTAGTTTGAGGTCACTCACCTCTACGGCTCACAATCCTCATCCAATATAGACAATTTCATCATTCAAGTCCAAGCCTTTTAACTTAAACTCAAAGTCACCAACGCTATTCAAAAACGGACAGCATTTCCCCATAATTCCTTTATTTTTCCAACCTACAAACAAACCCAATCACATAGCAATTAACCACAATTGCTCATACAATACACAAACCATAAAACATATCCAATTAGGGCCTCAATACCCCTCAATTGAGCCAATTAGAAGCTCATAAGCCAACCTTGGAAAAATTCCCAAATTGAAACCCTAAAACCAGAAATTATACCACAAGCGTAATTTTTTCCGTAAACAATCACAATTAACGAACAATCACCTCATTTAACACCATTTCAATCCATAAATTCAAGCCAACTAATCATAATCATGTAAAATCAGAAAAATACCCAATAAATCAGAAATTCACCATAATTTCCTTAAACCCATGAAATACTCCACAATATAACACACATGGCTACTACAAACCATTAAATAACCAATACTAGAACCAAAGTAACTTGTATAATCAACTCACCTCAAATTCAAGAGAGTTACCAACTTAGAGCTTCCCCTTGAAAACCAATCCATCAAAAGCTTTGAACCACCATAGTGCACCCTTGTGTGGAATAGCTTCCAAAACCATCGGTGAAATCACAAGATTTTGGTAGAAATTGAAACTAGAAAATTGAAGAGTTTATTCTTCTCTCAAGAGCTCACGGAAGAACCAGGGAAGAAATGAGATATTTTGGGTGCAAAAGTGGACTAAAAAGGAAGGAAACAGCCGGTCAAAGCTTCTGACCGGCTGTGCCACGTCAGAATCCGGCCGGATTCTTGGCCGGATTCAAGGCAGAGGCTGATCGAGTTTTTTTTCAAAACTGCAAGGCAATCCGGCCACCTATCCGGCCGGATATGGCCCCTGCCATTTTTCGAAACTTTTCTTTTCCTTTCCGAGTTGAAAAACTGTGCTACTCCGCTCGAACAACAACTATATATATAAAATGAAAACCCTCCATCATACGGGGCGTCACAGGTGTTCCCTCTGGCTATGACCCTCAAGCCGTCTGTGCTTATCATTCTGGAGCTCCTGGGCATCCCACCAATAATTGCAGGGCATTGAAACATAAAATCCAGGATATGATCGAAATAGGAGATATAGTGCGAGGACCCAAAATTTTCATATTTTATTTTATTTTTCTAGCTTAATTAATTATTTACTCGCTCGTTTTCTCTGAATAATTTATTTCAATCATTTTAAACTTATTTACATGGAATAATGGCTCAATTATATTTTTAACACGTTAGTAAAATTAATTGTTCAAGAGCTCGTTTAGCGAGAAATAAGGAGTACACATTTTTCGAGGCTATGTTCGATCCGAGAGTACATTAGTCATGGAGAATTAAGAATGATCAATAGTAGATTAAGAAAAGTTAATTGAGAGATTAGATATGAGTAAGTTAAAATTAAGCTTATACCGTGCGCGCGTCGAAAGTTTTCCGAAAGACGTGCTGGTACAAATTAATTGGAGATTTGAGAATTAATACTAGACTCATGTGACGACTCATGTTTTTATTTCTAAAATAGTTATTTTCATGATTATTTATCCTAGTATTAGTTAGTTATATCATCGTTACAAGAATTTTTTAGAAATTTCACTTTATCACGTACAAGTCGGAAGTTCTCGTTTTCGCGCACGCGATTAATTGATGGATTTTAGAAATTATTGTTAGACTACTAAGAGTGGATAATAATAGTGTTAAAGGAAATGCATTAGAGGTTTAGTGCACAAGTGAAACAAACCTGAGAGAAAACGGGCACGAAACGCGCGCATACGCGCACTATTGGAGAGTTGACTTTTGTGCACTTAAACCTCTCACCTACCAAGCTTACTCAAGAAGCTTTTGCAGCTGCAACACTCTCTCTTTTTTCTCTCATTGTGGCCGAACAACACCAAGGAGAAGAAGGAGCAAAACCTTCATCATTTCATCTCACTTTCTTGCACCAAATCACTTCAAATTTCTACCACAAACTCAAAACCACTTGGAGATCATCCTGGACTAGGAAGAGAGCTTCATTCTCACGGTTTCTTGGAGTTCAAAGGGCTGAAAATTTCTGATTTCATCATCTAAGGAGGTAGTTAATCATCCAACCCTTGAATCTTAGCTTTTGTAAGTTAGATTGCACTTAGAAGCTTGTAGCTTCATGTGGGTAGCTTTGGATTGTTGAAAATCATGTGAGTGGGCTCCATGAAATCCCACAATGGACTTGTTGGACTGATTTGATGATTTTGAATGTTATTTATGTTGATTAAGTGTTAATCTAGTGGATTTAAGTTGAAAGAGTAAAAAGAAACTCAAAGGAAGTTGAAATGGAAGAAGGGCCGGTTCTACCCTGTCCTTGCCGCGCCTTTTGGTGCTATTTTTTATGGTCAAATTGTCTTGATTTTGATGTAGATATGTTGTATTGGTTGTGTGGAAAGTTTCCACAAAAAATCACTTGATTTGGTTGGGTAAATATTTGGATTTCGAAATTTCTTCATGGCTGGAAAACGTGTCCAGAGTTACTCTGGCAGCGAACTTTAAACGACCATAACTCTTTGCTCCGACGTCTAAATCGAGTGCCATTTGTGGAATTTGAAACTAGACACTTCCAGTTTTCTAACGGTATAAAATGCATCCCCTGATTGGACTTGAGTGAACCGTACCAGCTCGTCAAATTTACCTGTCCTGTTTTGTTACTCTGCTAGAGGGTTAATGAGGTGTTGGGACTTGTTGCTTAAATTTGAGCTAGTTATGGACTGAATTTCAAAATGATTTCTTCTGATGAATTGTAACCTTATGAATTTAGTTTCCAACTCACCAACCACACCCAATTCCATGTTGAATTGACTGAGTTATGGCCAAATTACAGACCTGCACCAGAGAAAGAAAACCCTAATTTTGGGCTAGCCAATGGCTTATTTCGAATTGGGACTTGTTATTTTGAAACTTTTGGTGTCAATCACCTGCCAAATGTATGTTGGATGTTTCTTAGACCTTTTGTTCATAAATGAACCATGTTTGAGATGGATTCATTGGCAAAAGGTTCGAAAAAAGGAAAACGGTGAATTGCCTTGTATATTCCTAGAACTTTAGTGGTCTTGTTAACTGACTTCCTATACGAATTTTTTTTCCATGAAATTTTACATAAAAGTAGCCCTTATATGGTAGTGTAATCATACCAAATTTCGTGCTATTCCAAGTCCATTTCGATGCCCAACTGAAGTCCCAAAGTTATGTTTCAAATCTGGAAAATTGCCCAATGGTTTTCATTTTGAACCAACTTTGAGCTGCTATATCTTGGCGCTCAAAACTCCAATTTTTGTTCTGTTTATTGTGTTATACACTTTGATTGTAACTCTAATTGAGTTTCAAATTTCAGAGGCTAGTTCACATTCTGTGAATTTTTCTGAATTTCCAAAGTTTACCGAAAACCAAGCCCGAATCTGTCTTGAAGAGACAAGTCAGCCACTTTAAGCCGAAATTTGAGTGTCTTTCATTTAGAATCTTGGAAAAGTGTCTTCCAGGAACTTTTAGTACTTTGAAAGGAGATTCCAATGGTATAATATTTTCCATTTTTGAACCTACTGAGTGCAAGATATGATTTTTCTAAATTTGACGCAGAAAGCTGAAATTTTGCCGATTTCTTAGAAAATGAAATTTTGGAAACTTGGCTTCTTATCTTGATACTTATCTATCGTTTTGAACCCAATTTCGTGGAGGGTATGAGTTTCATCAGCAACTTTAAAATCACACTTTTGAATCTTAACTTTCGATGAAATGAAACCCTTATAAAGACATTGACTTGAATTCTAAAGCAAGTGTGCATTCTTTCTTGTTTGATAAGGAATTTGTGAAATTGTGAGGGTGATTATTGGTCACTTTTCTTCAGGCGATCAAGAAGGTCTTGAAGAGAATCCCGAAGTGGATCATTGACGACCTTCTTTACTCACTTATTTTGATTGGTGAGTGTTCCTCATAGGTGTACATATCTTGAATAGTATTGATAAATGTCTACCGATTACCGTTTACCATTTACCGTTAACCGTGATTACTTACCATTTACCGATTTACTTGATTACCTGCTTACGTGATTACTTGACTACTTGATTACTTGATTATCGTAAGGTACATGTCCATATGAAATTACTGCATATTGTTTACGTGTTTAAGTGTTAAGTGTTACTGATAATTGCTCATATGAAATTGCCCACCATTTTAAGGCGAGTGTGTACTTTATCTCACTCGACCTACTAAAATGACAGATTTTTACCGTCAACCGAGAACTATTACCGTTTACCGTTTACTGATTTACTTGATTATTTGTGCATGTTGTAAGCTCTAAGCAGAACTGGGCCCTGCCCTTGGTTACTAACCTGCTCGAGTCAGGACAGGGCTTGGTCGGGTAGGATTGAACCCTGGGACACCGTTTCGGTATACTCGAGTACTACCACTGGAGGGATAAGGTGATGGCCAGACAAACTGAGGGGATCTGGAGTTATAAGATGAAGTTGACCGAAATGGTTCCACTGGAACACCGTATCCTTCAATGTGTGTTTATTTTTATATACTGATAATTGTATCATGCTAATGTGCCAAGGTGCAGTCTTGAACCATACTTGTGTTATGCTCAAATTACTCGTACAATGATAAATATCTCAAGTTAATGTGCCAAATATGCAACCTTGAACCATACATGTGGTATGCTTAACTTACTTGATTTATTAGAACTGCTAGAGTGTCTTGGAACCTCACTGGGCTGTTTAACTCATTCCACGTTTTTATTTTTTTTAACAGGGTTCGAGACCAAAGGTGCTTGTGAATAGTACTAGATTGTTTTCTTTTGAAGACCTTAAGTTGTATTATAACGGATGGTTGTAGTACATATTCTTTTGGGCTATATTTAAGTTTGAAGGTTAACTTGTTGTATTATGGAGTATTTTAAATGTATATTGAAATTATTCAAAGAATTTCTAGATTTGTATTATGGATCGTAGTGATTCCCAGCGAGAGCTGGGCAGGCGTTCCACGGATACCCTTTGGTTCGCCCTTGGGAGAAGTAGGGACGTCACATATAGTGTTAAGGAAAAGGGGAGAACAAGGATTGAGAATAAGTACGAATCCCTCTCTGGAACACAAGGACACCTCTGAGGCATTACCCCCAATGAGGAAATTTAAAATTTTCGAACAAGTGAGATCCCTCCCTCTTGAAGGGAGTTTCGATAAAACTTGGAGAGTTGTCTTTGGTTAAAATCCATGAAAATCATTCATGCGTGTGTCTTTTGTTTAACTATGTTTTTTGTAAATAGTCTTGAATCAAGTGGCTTTTGAAGACACGTCTTGTTTAACAAGTAATATGCTATTAAGTTTGATCTTTATCTTGAATTCAATGAAATGTACAGTTTTCTATATACTATGTTACTTACGCATTCTTTTCAGATGGCCAAGAATAAAATCCTCTGACCCTTTGGCTATTACTGTTCCGAAATTTGATAGCACCAATCTCGATATCGCACGAATGTAAATTTGGATTCCAAAATGAGAGGAGTAGTGAAGAGACATTCAAAAATGTTTCAAAGAGACCCAAATGGTATAAAGAGAAATTCAATCCGAATTGCGATCCAGTTTAAGGAAATAAAAATCAGTAGTCACTTGATAAGAAGCAACTAAATGCAGTCTGTCATGGTCAATATTATCAAAAGGATTGGCCCGTGCTTACTATAAAGGGTCAAATCATGACTTTTCAGACGAGGAGACAAAGCGTTGAGGTAGATTTTGTCGGTGCAAGATGAGGGCAAAAGAAGAGTTTACCCCAAATTGGCAAGGTTCTTTTATTGTCAAAAAGGTATTGCCTGGTGGAGCACTTGTTCTCGTAGAATTGGATGGACAAGTTTTCCCTCAACCGATCAATTTGGATATGTGTAAGAAATTCTTCATCTGATAAATGAAAGTTTCCTTTCAGCGTTAATGCGAAGAATTTCTTACAATGGTGAATCTAATGGTGACATTTCCAAAAGTTGTGGTGAGGATGACGATGCAGGTGTTCAAGAAGGACTTAGGAAGCTCACAATTCATGATCAAGACAATGCTTCACCAGAAAATAATTCAAAGGAAGATGATTCTCAAGATAGTCCAGCATTGCAAGATAATGACAGGGATGTTAGTACACTTAAAGATCTTCCAAGAGCTTGGAAGTTTGTTCAAAACCATCCGAAGGAGCTCATCATTGGTGATCCATCCGAAAAGGTAAGAACTCGCTCCTCTTCAAAACAATTGATGGACAACTTTGCTTTGGTCTCACATTTTGAACCAAAAAATGTTGTTGATGCATTGAAAGATGAAAATTGGATTTTATCTATGAAAGAGGAACTAAATTAATTTGAAAGGAACAAGGTGTGGACATTAGTTGCAAGACCTCAAAATCATCCTATTATTGGCACAAAATGGGTGTTTAGAAATAAAATGAATGACAAAGGTAAAGTGGTGAGAAACAAGGCTAGACTAGTTGCTAAGGGGTATGCTCAAGAAAAAGGAATAGACTTTGATGAAACATTTGCTCCCGTAACTAGGCTAGAATCAATTAGATGTTTTTGGCCTTTGCATGTTTCAAGAATTTCAAACTATTCCAAATGGATGTTAAAAGTGCTTTCTTAAATGGTTTTATTGATCAAGAAGTATATGTTAATCAACCTCTTGATTTTGAAAATGAGATTTATCCAAATCATGTGTTTAAACTCTCAAAAGCTCTGTATGGATTAAAACAAGATCCAAGAGCATGGTATGAACGTTTAAGTGATTTTTTGGTTGAAAATGGTTTTAAAAAAGGCATTGTAGATACCACTCTTTTCACTAAACAAAGTTCAAGTGATCTTTTAATTGTGCAAATATATGTGGATGATATTATATTTGGTGCTACTAATGAGGGCTTGTGTAAGGATTTTTCCACAATTATGCAAAAAGAGTTTGAGATGAGTATGATGGGAGAATTAAATTTCTTCCTTGGGCTCCAAGTGATTCAAACCCGAGAAGGAACGTTCATTAATCAAGCTAAATACACCAAGGAGCTGTTCAAAAGATTTGGAATGGAAGATTCAAAGCAAGTTGGAACACCTATGTGCACATCTACCTAGCTTGACAAGAATGAAGAAGGTATAAAAGTTGATGAAAAGAAGTATAGAGGTATGATTGGTAGTTTACTTTACTTAACTGCAAATAGACCGGATATTATGTTTGTTGTTTGCTTGTGTGCTCATTTTCAGTCTTCTCCAAAGGAATCTTACTTAAATGCAGTAAAAAGAATTTTTAGGTACCTAAAAGGAACTTTGAGTTTTGGTCTATGGTATTCTAAATGTCATGAATTTCCATTATGTGGTTTCTCGGATGCTGATTTTGGCGGTTCTAGGATAGATAGAAAAAGTACAATGGGTACATGTCACTTTCTTGGCAATTGCTTAGTATCTTGGTTTAGCAAGAAATAAAATGCTATTTCCTTGTCTATAACAGAAGTGGAATATATTGCCGCCGGAGCTTTCTGTGCTCAATTATTGTGGATGAAAAACACATTGAATGATTTTGGATTAATGTATGATTGTGTGCCTATGTATTGTGAAAACACTAGTGCCTATGTATTGTGAAAACACTAGTGCCATAAATTTGACAAAAATCCCATTCAACATTTTAGGACAAAGCATATAGACATAAAGCATCATTTCATTCGTGATTTTGTCTAAAAAGGCAATATTTGTGTTCATTATGTCTGTTCAAAAGATCAAATTGCTGATATTCTCACAAAAGCCTTACTGTTGGACCAATTTATGTTTCTGAAAACAAAATTGGGCGTTTTAGAAAAAATTCTCTGGTCACACCTTATCGGACGTCCGATGCATCTGAACGGACGTCTGACAGTGTTTTTGATCATTTTTCCAGAAAATTTTTGATTCGGACGTGAGACGCCCCCACTTCTCCCTAAGGCGAACCAAAGGATATCCGCGAGACGCCTGCCCAACTCTCGCCAGGACTCAGTACAACTCCCGTTCAAGTTTATTACAATACTAGCTATCACGACAAGACAAAGTAAGAAAGATAAGTCACTTCCATAAATAACATTAAAACTTACACCACCAGTTCCAAAAATACATCAATCATTCAATTCTTACATTGGTTCCCAAAAGATACATAAATTTCTAAAATATACAACAGCCACAATGTCTAGTCAATTACATTTGGAACCTTAACACAAAGGTACAACAGAAAGGTTTCTTCGAGTCTCACTTCACGTCCATTCCTGTTAAGGAAAACAAATCTATGGGGTGAGATAGACTAGCCAATCTAGTTTTGTTTCTTTTGTTTCTTTTGTAGTGGTTCTCGCCTAGTGCTTGGCACGGGCTGGACGTATGAAGGATTGAGAACCCTTGTATATTTGATGTTCATATTCTCTTTTGGGTTGGCAATGTATATAAGTTCCGCTTTAAGTTTGAATCAATGTCCTATTTATTCTTGTGATTTATTTCAATTTTTAATTGAGGACTGTAGCGAACGACTGAGTCCCGGCGAGAGCTGGGCAGGCGGCCCGCCGAACCCTCTGGTACGCCTTAGGGGGAGGTGGGGTCGTTACAAGTGGTATCAGAGCTTAGGCTTCAGATCTCTGTAGTGTATCCTAGATTAAAGATTAGGATACCGGACTGTGGGATTTGATTGGGCTTGAAAGTTAAACGATTGAGGGATAAAACTTATAGCTGCTTCGCGTGGTTTCTACGTGGAGTGACCCTGGACTAAGTGGTGAAAAAGTATGAGGGACTAAGTGAAGCTATGAATTGCGAATGTTATAGGCCTTAAATCTTTCTCATGGTATCTGAAGACCATAGATAGGTATGTCAGGTAGGAATTCCGATTGTAGATAGTTTACTCTTGAGACTGCAGCTCGAGATGTGAATTATCTTATTTCGGATTCTCGTGCCTGAGTACTCTATAGTTGAGGTGCTGCTAAATACTTGAGACTTGTATTTTGGGAACATGAACAGGCTTTGTCTAACTAGAATGAGCACAAGAGGTCAGGGACATCTAGTTTGGATAGTAAATGACGTGAGAGACCAGACGGGCTGATACTGGGGCGACTTCACCTTTTCCTTTTGATTTACCTGTATATTGTTACTACATGACGTTAGTATACCTGTATGTACATGGTTATCTGTTCAACTTGATATGTATTTGTGTATTTGCTTATCCGTCTTTTTGGTATGGCGTGTTATGTGGGTATATGTTTATTTGAATATTTGGTGCCCTCAATAGTTACTTTAGTAACCTTATCGTGTTTATTTACTAAATTACCTTTTGGGGGAAAAGAAAAGAGAGGGAAAACATATATATGGACGGGAGACGTAGCCGTGGACGTGGACGTGGCCGTGGGAATGAACGAGCTCAAGAGCCAAGAGAGGAAAGAGAAACAACAGCTGCACAAGAGCAAGGAACGAGGGTTGAAGCCGAAGACCAAATGGCAACGGTAATGCAACAAATGACAGATATCTTGGCAAGACTGGTGGATCAACAAGGCCAAATGGCCGTGAATCAACCCCGGAACCCTGAAATCGGAGAAGATAAGGCTCTTGAGAGGTTCCAGAAATTTACTCCTCCGAAATTCCTTGGAGGATCTGATCCGGATATAGCCGAACAATGGTTAGAGGCCATGATTAATATTTTCACCGTCTTGAACTACACCGAGCAAAGACAAGTAAACTTTGCGGTGTTCCAATTTGAAGGATCGGCCCGAGCGTGGTGGAACGTTATTAAAGCAAAATGGGAAAGAGAACAGACCGTATGGACATGGACGAATTTCATAAGGGAATTTAACGAGAAATACCTCCCTCCTTTAGTTGAAGAGAGGAGAGAGGAAGAGTTTATTGGACTACGCCAGGGAACGTTAAGTGTGGCCGAATATGAAACGAAATTTACGAAACTATCCAAGTTTGCTTCTGAATTGGTGGCCACAGAACGGCGAAGAGTAAGACGGTTTATACAAGGATTAAATTTGGAACTCCAAGAAGCATTAGCGGCAGTACAAGTGAATACGTTTACGGAGGCCCTTGAGAAAGCTCAAAGAATCGAGACTGCAAAGGCACAGATAAAAGCTTCCCAGACCCAGAAAAGGAGTGCATCGAGTAGTGTAGTGGAGGAATTAAGTGAAGCGAGAGTCCCTTCCAAAGTGCAAAAAGTGAACTTTTTGTCCCACCCACCATGGACATTAGGGGCGATAGGTGAAGGATCTACAAAAGAAAGCCAAACCAGATTTGGGAAAAGTTTTCAAGAAAGCAAAAAGATGGCTTCTCACGTAGTCTGTGGGTACTGTGGAAAGGCAAATCATGTCGAAAGCGATTGTTGGAGAAAGGGGCGGAAATGTTTAATCTGCGGAAGTGGCGATCATCAAGTTAGCAACTGTCCGAGGAGACAGTCACGTGAAAGCAATACTCTGCAACTGGATGGAGCTAAGTCACAAGTGAATGAAGGAGGGAAACGAACTAGCGGACCGGCAAAGGTTTATGCTTTAGACAACCGACAAGTTCCGGACTCGTCTGAGGCAACTGAAGGTAAAATTTCGAGGACGAAATTTTTTTTAAGGGGGAGAGAATGTGAGGACTCGCAAATTTCTTGTATTTTTCTCAAAAAAACCCTTTTATTTGAAAATTAGTATTTATCAAAGGCCACTACCCAAATATTTCACATTAAGTGTAGATAAACCTAGAAAATAGGGTTTTACGCTTCGGTTTCAAGTTTGGAGCAAAATTAGGGTTTTCGCGATTTTTCGCCGGATGAATTTTCGGTACAGAGTAAGAATTAATTTGGGGATTAAAAGTGACTTTTAAGTGAGAAATAATATGTGACTAGTGGCAATGATATAAGGTTAGTGAATGGGAAGAAAAAACCCTAGTACGTGAGTTTTTAAGAAAAACGGCGCGATCCGGCGGGTCCCGCGCATTACCGATTGAACGCACTGCTTGACCACCATTTTTCTTACCCAACAAGTTTGTTGACTTTTGTACATAATATCTTCTTAAATTGCAGCAAGGTTGACCGAAATTAGTGGCCAAGAAAGGCAAGAAAGAAAGAGAAAAAAAAAAGAGGTGGTGGTGGTGACACTTGTCACCACCTCATGGCTTCTTAACCAAGACAATTACCATCCATTTAACTCCAACACTTAGCCAATTTCTTCTTCATTTCTGCTGTTGCTGGCCGTGAGAAGCAAGAAGAAAAACCCAAAGGAAAACATTTCATTTCATCTTCAATCCAACAACTTAGGAAGAAATCACACAAAGTAAACCGATTAAACTTGTTCTTGAGTGACTAGTAAGTGAGTTGTGGTGAGTTTTTTGAAGGAGAAAGCTTGGTCTACTTGTAGTGACCTTTATTCAAGGTAAGAGAGTTTATCTCTCTAAGTTTTGCTTTCAATTTTGTTAAATTAAGCTTAGTAGTTTGATTTTGTGGTGGAATCATGGATGATTAGCATGTTTTAGAAGTTTTCCCCAATTTATTTGATGAACTAGGGCTTGTGGAAATTCTGCCCAAATTGTTGTAAGATGCTTATATGTTGCAATTGAAGTTTTATAGGGGGTTGTGGTTGAGGAAAAATAATGAAGCCAAAATGGCTGGAAAATTAGGTAAACACAAAGGGCGTGCTGCCCAAATTTTCGCCCGAGGGCTAGGTTTCTATTTGAACTTGTATACTTTTGTTAGGCCAATACCATGACCGATTTTCCATTTTAAAACATGATTTTTCATCCTTGGGTTCAAACAACCCTCTTCTTACTTGAAAGTCATCTTTACACGTTTTACTCCTAATTAGTCGGGTTTCTTTGTTTCCCTTAAATGTTTTGCTCGATAAACTGTAATATGTTCTCTTGTTCAACCTTAGGTTTCATTGGTGATTAAGGGTAATATCCGGAAGGATATTTTGCACGATATTTTGCATTTCTAGGTGAGTGTTCCTTATTTGATTCTATGGCTTGTTGTTATCATTTGCTAATGTGTTAAGTGCTTTTAATGATTTCCAAAACGAGCTTCCTAGGCAAGTGTGTACTTTATCGCACTCGACCTAAATAACTGTGCAATTTTCAAGGATTTAATGATTGAAATGTTACGTGCGCATGAATGTAAGCCTTTTGGGCTGAACTGGCCATTGCCCCTTGTTACCGGTCGTCTCGAGCCAGAAGCGGACTCGGTCGGGCGATTAGGGACTTGGGTGAACGTTTGGTATACTCGAGTATTACCCTGTAGGTTGGTGGAGACTGGCCAACGGCCAGGACGGGGGTGAATGAATGAATGAACGAACGAACGATCGAACGAGGGTTATTGATAAACGAAAATTGTATTTTGAAATGATTGGAGGAATAAGGGGAAATGTCAGGAGAACGAATGAACGAAATAACGAATTGCTCCTTGTGAGCCGTATCCTTTTAATGAATGTGTTACTACCGCTTTCCATTGTAAATGTTTCTTGAATTATTGATACTCCATGTTTAATGTATTGGATTGATTATCTGATGTGTTCGAAACCTCACTGGGCTTTTAACTCATCCCTTTAGTTTTGTTTTCCTTACAGGGGAAGGCGAGCGAGGACGTGAGCTTGAGATAGACTAGCCAATCTAGTTTTGTTTCTTTTGTTTCTTTTGTAGTGGGTTGAGCGACCTTCTGTAATATTGTAGCCCTATCTCTTAGCTTCGAAACGGTGGGTCTTGGACCTTCATCCGATAATCGTAGTGCCTTTGGTGCTATTACCGTAAAATGACGTCAAAAACTATTTTTTCGGGTTAATGCTTAACTCCATTTCCGGATTTTTCTGGTTTCCTCTAATGCCTATGTATGCTTAGGGAACCCTATTTTGGTAGTATTTGGCATTGGTTTATGACTTGTAATCGAGTCTTATTGTGTTTATTTGAATAGTTTAGGGCTTGACTTTCATATCCGGTCATTTCCTAGCTAAATTTTGTACTTGAATGCCATTAAGCCTAGTGAATGGCTTTTGGGAATGAGATTATTTTTGGTACGAGATGTTGGGACTGATTTGAGGAAATAATGAAGCCATGATGGCTAGAAAATAGGTAAACACAAGGGATATGCTGCCGAAATTTTACTTGAAGGCTAGTTGGATTTACTTGTGATTTGAGCGAAGGGCTTTTGGGTTGTTTGAGCCTAGGTCTTCATGTTACCTTTTCGTTTCCAAAAATCATGTTTTGCACCCTTGCTTTAGTAATTATTTGGCAAGGCATACGACTGGTAGTTGAGCCTCACATATACTCGATTTTTGAAAGTGGAACCTTCAATTGTTTTCCTTGGATTATTTTAGGGTTTCTTGGTGATTAAAGCTCTCTTTTGGGAGGTATCTGTACTGACCCCGGTAAGTGTTCCACTACCTGCTACCCGTTACGTGAAATATCTGAATATCTGAAATACTTGATTTATGACTGTTGGAGCCAACTACTGTTTTGATAAAAGGGAGGCGAGGGTGTACTTTATCACACTCGTTCTCTTGTCTGTTCATATGCCAATTTTGAACGCGTATCTGAATCTGCTATCTGTATCTGTATCTGTTATCTGTATCTGGATCTGTATCTGTTCTGACGTCGTTTGGAAGCTTGTATGCAACGACCTTTCTGGGACCTCTGAGCTCAACACCTGTGGCCAGTTACTCGAGTCGGGCCGGCAAGGGCCTGGTCGATTAGATAACGAACCACGGGAGTCTGTTTTGGGATCTTTGGGTATTGAGACCCTTGATTCCGGTATACTCGAGTATTACCAATTCTGATCTGATTGGATTTCGGGCACGGTGGGGGTATGTGAGGTGGAAGGAGTCGAAGAAAGTGGAGTCTACGGTATTGGTTACTTCTGTAACGTTGACGGAGTGTCAACTGTTATTTCGATCAAGCTTCGGTGACGCAAATGGGAATTTGGCTCCTGAGATCCACCTGTATCCTTCCTATTTGAATCATTGGTTCCTTTCCTTTACATCTGGCATGTGTACCTGATTTGTTAAATGTGAAATGCCATGATTTTACTGCTATATGTCTGGTACCTCATTGAGCGCAAGCTCACCCCTTTCTGTTCCTTTTGTTTTCCTTACAGGAAAATAAATCCTTTTGGACTGGATTTGATAGTTGGTTGCCGAATTGAGCTAGTTGGACATATCTTTTGTATAGCTCTTTGATTGAAACCCTAAATGTACTTTTGGGTCCGTTTCTCTTTTGGATTTGGCAAACCGTACATGTATCCACTTTTGAGTCACTTTGGTATGCCCTTTGGGTTGTATATGCTAAATTTCAAGATGTAAATATTTGCTTGACGTTTGGTTGGATTTTGACGTGTCGGTTACTATTCATAACCGACTCCGTTTTCATTTTTTTTTTGACTTATTTACACGCGTTTGTATGTTCCGGACATATTAGATCGCTCTAAGCTGAACGACTGAGTCCCGACGAGAGCTGGGCAGGCGGTCCGCCGAACCCTTTGGTTCGCCTTAGGGTAAGGTGGGGCTGTCACAGGTGGTATCAGAGCAGCTTCGCGTGGTCTCTGCGCGGAGTGAGCTTGGGCCAAGTGGTGTTATGGTCCTGATATCGTGAATGAGTTATAAGGTTAAGTGCTCTTTTGAGCATAAGTTGTAAATTATGAAGTGTTATAGGTTTCAAACCTTTATCCTGGTACTTGAGGTAGATAGATGTGTACGTCAGGTAGGAATCTTAAACCTTGTTGATTTGCACTTGGGAGCGTACGGCCTGAGTTGTAAATTCTCTTAGTTTGGGATTCTTGTACTCGAGTACCAAATACTTTTCCTAAGGGAATACTTGTGAATTCGGAAGGGGTATAGTCTTGTGGATGATGAGGTAACTAGAAATCATAAGTGATTTTGAGATAAGTTATGATGACAAAGGTTAGAGCACGGGGGATTCTTGATTGATTACCTGTGTCTATGTGCCTAACTGAACCCTATCCTCTGAGATATATATGTATATATATAATGGAAAGGAAAGCTAAGAAAATGATATTTCAGCATCTGTGTAGATTTAGACGACCTCGGGATTAAGGAAGGGTCATTGGAAATCTGTGACCGACCAAATCGAGAACCTAGGGCTGAGAGAAGGAACCCAGTAGTGTAGGCCTATGTCTTAGATTCAAAACGCCATAAGATTTTTTTTCAATCCGAGAGGTGTAGCTTCAGGTGTAATAGGAAATGTAAAAAGGTGAGAGGAACTTGATGATTTTAGATTTCCTTTGCTTGATATGATATTTGTGATCGAGGGAATTGGACTAGAACTAGGAAACTATCTATGATGGATGAGGATCATGACCTGTGGTTGGTAAATGATTCCAAAATTGTTGTCAAAATTATTTTCGAACTATTTCCTGTACTGTTTTCTTGTGTGTTTGCCATAAAATGATTTGGCTCAAATGAGTGCTTGGAAGTCTTGTGCTTAAAACCAACGTCTCCAAATTAATGAAAATTGACTTGAATATGGAAGCACCGATGGCTCATTTGTACCGCTTGACTGATACTGGATTTTATTGGAGAGTTGCATGTTTAAGTACTATGATCTCCCTGGCTCACAAGAGCAATAAATGTACATTTGATTACCGATTCATGACACTAGCTAAATGCACTATTGCGAAACTTATTTGATTATTGAGTTTTCTGGATACTTGTTGAGCTTTTAGCTCACCTTAAAATATTTATTTTCTGTCCACAGGACTCGAGGCAAAGGAAACACTTGTATTCACTTGTTAGTGTGATGGGATGGGAGATCTCGGATATATTTTGAATTTCGATTAGAGTGATCCTTAGTGCCTGAGTGACTTTCGAGAACTATCCAGACTTGATTAGGGCATGAATGAGGAGAAGCTCTTGTAAGATAGAAGAATTCACGGTGGAATCAATTTTTGTGAGCAAAAGAGAGAATTTCGAGGAAGAAATTCTTTTAAGGGGGAGAGAGTGTGAGAACCCGTACTTTTCTTAATTGCTAAGTTTTATTTTCTATTAATTACACGCTTTTCCACATTTTATTTATTCAAAAATTGTGAAAATAATTTCTATGAGTAAATATAGTTTTTAGATGATTTTTCTAGTATCGAATAGGTTTTGAGAAATTAAGAGCGTATACCGGACGTGGGACCCACTAGTGCGAAAAGTTCGCAAAAATTCGGCCAACTAGGTTAAGTTTTGGATATTGGAATTAATTTACCGGGTGTTAAGAGATAAGTAGAGGTTGCAATTTGGATTGGTATGAGAGGAAACAAAGTGATAGACTTGCATTAATGGAGGTGACAAGTGTCACCATTGGATTGGTCCTTAAGTAAGACTACTATTCCTTTTCTTACCATTGACCAAATAAATAAAAAAAAAAAAAACCAAAAATTCACCATTTTCTCTCCTTGAGCAACAAAAGAAAGAAAACTCTTCAAGATTTTGGCTTCAATCTTGCTTCAATCAACTTACTCAACCATCCAACCTTGATTTTGCTCCATAAAACCACTTAAGGGAGTGATAGTGAAGTGTTGTGTGGAGTTATTTGGAAAGCGAAGAGGACTTGTTGCTCTCTCTCTCTCTTGTTTCTAAGGTGAGTTGTGAAGAACCACTCTCCTCCCTTTATTGATGCTTAAATCATGCTTAGTGGTAGTATGAGATGCAATATTATGGATTATTTCTTGATTTGTGGTTGAATTGATGAAGTTTTATAATTTTTGGGGATTTTTCTGTTTTAATATGAACATGATTGTGTGGCTATATATGATGATTGGAAATGATGTTTAAGGACTCTATGAGGTGGAAAAAGTGGTTAATTGCAAACAATTTCTGTTTTGGAAGAAATCTTGGAAAGTTAGGGTTTATGATGATAACATTCTCCCGATTTTGTAGTTCCTATTTAGAGGCCGAATTGGCTTTGGATTAAAACATGAAAGTTGTAGGGAATGATATTTTAGAGGTGCCTACAAAATTTCAGGTCAATCGGAGTGGCGTATCTTGAGAAAAGTCGAAATTACCCTTGCTGTTCTGGTTTTACCCGAATTGGAGAATTGCTTCTGTAATTGGTTATTTTGGTTAAGAATGCTTCCGAATTGGTTGTTCAGGCCTTCTGATGGAATGTATCCCTGTTTCTTAGCTTTCATATGGTTTTGGAATTTATGGATTTGGACTAGGATAGAATGATTTATGATGTTTCCGCTAGAATACGTTCTGTGAATCTGTTTTTGTGATTCTGGTGTAGTATCTTGCATTTTTGACCTGGTTACATTCGAAAATGGGTTGAGTGACCTTCTGCAATATTGTAGCCCTATCTCTTAGCTTCGAAACGGTGGGTCTTGGACCTTCATCCGATAATCGTAGTGCCTTTGGTGCCATTACCGTAAAATGACGTCAAAAACTATTTTTTCGGGTTAATGCTTAACTCCATTTCCGGATTTTTCTGGTTTCCTCTAATGCCTATGTATGCTTAGGGAACCCTATTTTGGTAGTATTTGGCATTGGTTTATGAATTGTAATCGAGTCTTATTGTGTTTATTTGAATAGTTTAGGGCTTGACTTTCATATCCGGTCATTTCCGAGCTAAATTTTGTACTTGAATGCCATTAAGCCTAGTGAACGGCTTTTGGGAATGAGATTATTTTTGGTACGAGATGTTGGGACTGATTTGAGGAAATAATGAAGCCATGATGGCTGGAAAATAGGTAAACACAAGGGATATACTGCCGAAATTTTACTTGAAGGCTAGTTGGATTTACTTGTGATTTGAGCGAAGGGCTTTTGGGTTGTTTGAGCCAAGGTCTTCATGTTACATTTTCGTTTCCAAAAATCATGTTTTTCACCCTTGCTTTAGTAATTATTTGGCGAGGCATACGACTGGTAGTCGAGCCTCACATATACTCGATTTTTGAAAGTGGAACCTTCAATTGTTTTCCTTGGATTATTTTAGGGTTTCTTGGTGATTAAAGCTCTCTTTTGGGAGGTATCTGTACTGACTCCGGTGAGTATTCCACTACCTGCTACCCGTAACGTGAAATATCTAAATAACTGAAATATACTTGATTTATGACTGTTGGAGCCAACTACTGTTTTGATAAACGGGAGGCGAGGGTGTACTTTATCACATTCGTTCTCTTGTCTGTTCATATGCCAATTTTGAACGCGTATCTGAATCTGCTATCTGTATCTGTATCTGTTATCTGTATCTGGATCTGTATCTGTTCTGACGTCGTTTGGAAGCTTGTATCCAATGACCTTTCTGGGACCTCTGAGCTCAACACCTGTGGTCAGTTACTCGAGTCGGGCCGGCAAGGGCCTGATCGATTAGATAACGAACCACGGTAGTTTGTTTTGGGATCTTTGGGTATTGAGACCCTTGATTCCGGTATACTCGAGTATTACCAATTCTGATCTGATTGGATTTCGGGCACGGTGGGGGTATGTGAGGTGGAAGGAGTCGAAGAAAGTGGAGTCTACGGTATTGGTTACTTCTGTAACGTTGACAGAGTGTCAACTGTTATTTCGATCAAGCTTCGGTGACGCAAATGAAAATTTGGCTCCTGAGAGCCACCTGTATCCTTCCTATTTGAATCATTGGTTCCTTTCCTTTACATCTGGCATGTGTACCTAATTTGTTAAATGTGAAATGCCATGATTTTACTGCTATATGTCTGGTACCTCATTGAGCGCAAGCTCACCCCTTTCTGTTCCTTTTGTTTTCCTTACAGGAAAATAAATCCTTTTGGACTGGATTTGATAGTTGGTTGCCGAATTGAGCTAGTTGGACATATCTTTTGTATAGCTCATTGATTGAAACCCTAAATGTACTTTTGGGTCCGTTTCTCTTTTGGATTTGGCAAACCGTACATGTATCCACTTTTGAGTCACTTTGGTATGCCCTTTGGGTTGTATATGCTAAATTTCAAGATGTAAATATTTGTTTGACGTTTGGTTGGATTTTGACGTGTCGGTTACTATTCATAACCGACTCCGTTTTCATTTTTTTATTTTGGCTTGTTTACGCGCGTTTGTATCTTCCGGACATATTAGATCGCTCTAAGCTGAACGACTGAGTCCTGGCGAGAGTTTGGCAGGCGGTCCGCCGAACTCTTTGGTTCGCCTTAGGGTAAGGTGGGGCTGTCACAAGAAGGGTTTGGGTGATATTTCTTAAGCATGGACACGTGGAAAATGTTGTGAATCCGAGACAAACTTGGTGGCAATTTCAACTTATAGGCCACATTTCCTTCACCTTGGATAATCTTGTACGGCCCTACGAATCTCGATTGTAACTTCTTTCCTTTTCTAGACATTAAACTTGCTTTCAGAGATGTAATCTTAAGAAATACTTGATCTCCAACCGCAAATTTTAAATCCTTCCTTCGGTTATCTGCATAACTCTTCTGACGACCTTGTGCGGTCTGAATCCTTTGCCGTACCAACTTCAGCTTTTCATTAGCCTTCTCAATCCAAGGCACGGTAGTTGGGTCTAAAATTTTGCGTTCACCTACTTCATCCCAACAAATCGGAGATCTACACTTCCGACCATAAAGTGCTTCATACGGGGCCATTTGAATGGAAGAGTGGAAGCTATTATTATAGGCAAATTCCACCAATGTCAAAAATTTACTCCAACTCTCTCCAAAATCCAAAACGCAAGTCCTTAACATGTCCTCAAGGGTTTGAATCGTCCTTTCAGACTGTCCATCGGTCTGGGAATGGTATGTAGTACTGAAGTTCAATCTAGTCCCCAATACTTTTTGCATCTTTTGCCAAAATCTTGAAACAAATCTTGGGTCTCTATCGGACACAATACTTACAGGTATCCCATGTAACCTGATAATTTCATCCAAATACAACTTAGCCAATTTCTCCAATAGGTACTTCATATTAATCGGCAGAAAATGAGCCGATTTGGTCAATCTATCTACTATTACCCAAATGCCATCATGACCTTTTTGTGTTCTCGGTAACCCTGATACAAAATCCATGGTGATATTTTCCCATTTCCACTTGGGTATCTCCAAAGGTTGTAGAAGTTCTGATGGTTTCTGATGTTCATCTTTAACCTGTTGACAAACTAAATAGGTCTGGACAAATCGGGCAATCTCCTTCTTCATGCTCTCCCACCAATACAGACTCTTCAAATCTTGGTACATTTTATTCCCTCCTGGGTGTACCGTGAACTTCAATCGGTGTGCCTCTTCTAAAATTTCATTCTTAAGCCCTTCATCCTTGGACACTACTATCCGATTCCGAAATATCAATATACCATTCGTCCCCAAGTTAAAATCTGACTTTTCTCCCTTTTTGACTTTCTCCACCCACCTTTGCACTTCAGGGTCCTTTTCCTGAGTCTCTTTAATCTGTCCCGACAAAGTGGAATTCACTACAATATTCTCAAGAATTACTTTCCTCGGTTCAAGTCTAGGATTCCCATAACTAACTTCTTCTAACAAGTGTAATTCCTTAATCATCAATCTGGCCACTTGCACTTGACGACTTAAAGCATCGGCCACTACATTAGCTTTCCCTGGATGGTACTTTATCGTGCAATCATAATCTTTCAAAAATTCCATCCACCTACGTTGCCTCAAATTCAGCTCCTTTTGAGAAAATAAATACTTAAGGCTTTTGTGGTCAGTAAAAACCTCAAATGTTACTCCGTACAGGTAATGTCTCCATTACTTTAAAGCGAACACCACAGCCACTAACTCCAAATCATGAGTTGGGTAGTTTCTTTCATGCGGTTTCAACTTCCTAGAGGCATATGCTATCACTTTATCATTTTACATAAATAGACATCCCAAGCCTTCCTTGGAAGCATCTGTGTAGACCACAAAACTATCTTTTCCATTCGGTAGAGCTAACACAGGCGCTCTTGTTAAACGTCTCTTTAACTCTTGGAAACTCTCTTCACACTTAGGACTCCATATAAACTTTTCACTTTTCTTGGTCAACTTAGACATGGGTCTAGCAATTCTAGAAAAATCCTTAATGAATCTCCGGTAATACCCTACTAACCCTATAAAACTTTGAACCTCTGTAGGGTTTTCTGGTCGTTTCCACTTTGAAACAGCTTCAACTTTGGTTGGATCCACTTTTATCCCATCCTTAGAAATTATGTGACCCAAGAATGTCACGTCTTTCAACCAAAACGCACACTTGCTAAACTTAGCATACAATTGGTGTTCCCTCAGGGTTTCCAAAACAATTCTCAGGTGCTTCTCGTGATCCTTCACATTCTTGGAGTATACCAAAATATCATCAATAAAGACCATCACAAATTGGTCTAGATAAGGTTTAAAGACCCTGTGCATCAAATCCATAAATGTCGCAGGTGCATTGGTCAGTCCAAATGGCATTACTGCAAAGTCAAAGTGTCCATACTTTGAGGTAAAAGCAATCTTGGGTATATCTTTCTCGAAAATCCTCAATTGATAATAACCCTGTCTCAAATCCAACTTTGAGAATACAACTGCCCCTTGCAATTGGTCAAATAATTCATCAATGTGGGGCAACGGGTACTTATTCTTACCGGTGACATCATTCAAGCCTCGGTAATCTATGCACAACCTTAAACTCCCGTCTTTCTTCTTAACAAATAAGACCGGGGCTCCCCACGGTGAGTCACTCTCTTTTATAAAACCCTGTTCCAACAAGTCCTGCAATTGTAACTTCAATTCTTTCAACTTAGCTGGAGCCATCCGATATGGCATCTTAGACATAGGTGCTACACCCGGAGCCACATCAATCTTAAAAGCTATTTCCCTTTCCGGGGGTAAAGACTCTAACTCTTCAGGAAAGATATCTGGGTACTCTTTCACTATAGGCATGTCCTCCAATCTCACTTTATCATTAGGAGTGTTGATTAGAAAAGCCAAATATCCCTGAGCTCCCTTACTTAACATTTTCCTAGCTCGGATTCCTGAGATAAGTGCAGACGAAACTAATCTATCTCTTACATCCAGTTTCAGAGTTGCCTCTCCCGGAACGCACAATTCCACTATTTTCGTCTTACAGTTCAACTGGGCATTGTAACAGGCTAACCAGTCCATTCCTAGAATCACATCATACCCCTTAATCGCTAAGTCTATCAGATCGGCCATTAATTTCCGTTCTCCAATCCAGATCTCACAATCCCTATGTACCAAGTTAGCGATTAGACTTTGATCCTCAGTAGGTGTCCTAACCTCCAAGTCATAAGGTAACTTAATTGGCTTCAAGTCTATTCCGCCCATGAAATTAGGGTTTACAAAGAAATGTGTCGCACCCGGATCAATTAAAACCCTAGCTAAGTGGTGAAAAATAGGAATCGTACCTTCAACCACCTCAGTTGCATCGGGTATCTGTTGATGGTCCAGTGCATAAACCCTAGCAGGTACCTTTGGTCGGCTTCCTCCAGCACTGGTTTGTTTAGAGGTTGACTTTTCGGGTCTTTGGGTGCTACTTCCCACCTTCAGCTTATTTGGACAAGTCGCGAGTTGGTGCTCGGTACTACCACAAACCAAACACTTCCCAGACTTTCTCCAACAATCGTTCTCAGAGTGGTTGGATTTACCACAGTACCCACAAGTAAGTTGAGGGGTCACTGGCCGAACCACTAGAAGGCATTCTCCTCGCTCGAACCGGTCCACTATGACCTCCTCTGGATAAAACTCCCCTTGAAACTCCAGCAGTCCTTATTCCTCCCATTCCTCTTCCCATTTTGGAAGGCTGTGCATTCTTACTAGTCTGTCCAGAAGTACGACTAGAAAAGTTCCTCTTCCTATTGTGAAAGTCCCTTACTTGTGTTCTCGCGCTCTCAACCCTTTGTGCTTTCTCAAGAGCCTCAGTAAATGTAGAAATTTGGGCTGCGGCCAAACCCTCCTGGATTTCCACATTAAGCCCCTGTACAAACCGTCTTATCCTTCTTCGTTCATTGATCACCAATTCAGGAGCGTACTTAGAAAGTTTAGTAAACTTCCCTTCATACTCAGCTATACTAAGAGTTCCTTGTTTCAACTTAATGAATTCATCCTCCCTCTTCTCTTGGATTAAGGGCGGAAGAAACTTTTCATTAAACTCCCTCATGAAATTCTCCCAAGTCCAAGGGGTCTGGGCTCTCTCCCACTTTTCCCTTATCATGTCCCACCAAGTACGAGCCACTCCCTCAAATTGGAAAGCAGCAAAGTTCACTCGTCTATCTTCGTCATAGTCTAAGGCGGCGAATATGTTAGTCATCCTCTCTAAGCAATTTTCCTCTACCTCAGGGTCAGGTTCACCAGTGAACTTAGGCGGGCTAAATTTCAGGAACTTCTCCAAGACTCTATCCTCCACTCTATTCTGTCTCCCAGTTTGATTAAGTGGTCCAGGACCCTGCCTTTCAGCTAAACGTTCAAGGATATCAGTCATCATATTAATGGCAGTAGCCACTTGATTTCCCTCTATATTTTCTTGTCCATGGGTCGGTCCAGTTGCCGATCCCTGGTCATCCCCATGAGGTGGGGCCTATCTAGTCCCTCGACCACTCCTTCGTCCTTCCATTATCTTAGGTATGCATTGTGACAGCCCCACTTTACCCTAAGGCGAACCAAAGAGGTTAGCGGACTGCCTGCCCAATTCTCGCCAGGACTAACGGTGCAGGCAAACACGATCTAAGACGTTTCGGGAAAAAATAATACGCGCTCACACAAATCGAAATCGCGAAATAGCCAAACGCAAACTAAACCGTCGGTGAATAGTGGGTGCCTTGTCATATAACTAGGAAAAACATTCCCAAACAAAATAGGACACAGAAACGGGGATTAAAACAGTGTTATACACATACGTTTGCAAATTTACAAAACAAAAGGGAGATAATTGGATCAAAATACATTTAGGGTTTTGCCCAAAAGGAGCTATTCAAAAATACATTTACATAAGCTTAACTCGGCAACCAACATGCACAACCTTTCCAAAAGTAATCAATTTCCTGTAAGGAAAACAAAGGTAACAAAAAGGGGTGAGCTTGCTCTCAATGAGGTACCAGACATATAGCAGTAAAATCATGGCATTTCACGTTTAACAAATCAGGTACACATGCCAGATGTAAAGTAAAGTAGTTAGACATAATGATTCAAATAGGAAGGATACAGGTGGCTCTCAGGAGCCAGATTTCCATTTGCAGTACTTGATCCGAATCCGTTGACTCTCCGTCAACGTACATAGAACCAACATATCCGTAGACCCCACTTTACACCAATTTCCATCCACCAAACATTCCCCTACCGGGCCCGAACGCCGAACAGAACAGAAGTGGTAATACTCGAGTATACCGGAATTAAGGGTCTCAATACCCAAAGATTCTTGAAACAAACTACCGTGGTTCGTTATCTAATCGACCAGGCCCTTGCCGGCCCGACTTGAGTAACTAGCCACAGGTGTTGAGCTCAGAGGTCACAGAAAGGTCGTTGGATACCAGTCTCCAAACGACGTCCGAACAGACTCAGATACAGATAACAGATTCCGATACAGATAACAGATTACATATAGTCAAGAGGCATACGGACAGACAAGAGAACGAGTGTGATAAAGTACACCCTCGTCTCAAACAGATTAAACAGATAGTACAATCATTCAGATCACAGATTGCAAGTGCAGAAATCAAGTTAAGCAACAAGTGAGGGGAGTGGTACACTCACCAGTTCAAGTACAGGTACTTCCAAAAATTTCCACCTAAAGTGGCCTAATCACCGTGAAACCCTAAGAATAACAAAGGTAAAACAGTTGACATTTCTTCATCCAAAACCGAGTAAATAGGATGCACAAATGAGGTTCGATTACTAGTCAGATACCTCTCCAAGTTATATACTAGTACGAAAAATAAAAGACGACTTAAGAATAAAAGAAAACGGTTGGTCCTAAGGACATACATGACCGCAAAACCCCTCACTTCTCTCAAAATCATACTTACAATGATGTACTAGCTCATATCTCAAGGTGAAATTGAAAGTGAGAATAATTCCAAGAAAACAGATTTTTTTCAGTTTTGCACACCCCTGATTGAAAAATCATATCTTAGGATTCTTAAGTCCGAAATTGGTAAAATTTACACCGTTGGAAAATAGACTCAAAGGGGTAAAATTTCTCAAAAGACATATTTAGAAGATTCAGATTACAAGCCAATCAAATTCGAGCCTCAAATTGCTGTCTTAACCAGAAAAAGGCAGAGCAGGTATACGATTTCGGTTAACTTTGAAAAATCACCATAAATCCTACAGACCAAACCAGAAACTGAATTTTACACGGTTCATAGCCCTATGAATCTAGTTTAAAACACAACAAACGGAACGCAATTTTGATATTTTGACATCCAGATATTGTAGATTTCCCAGAACTGCTCCGGGGTTCCTGCGAAAATTTTAACAGCATTTCCCCGTATTTTTTCTTACTTTTCACCCTACGATTCAACACCAAATTCAACCCAAATCAACCACAACCTCAAATAATTCAAAAGCTATTAAAAACATCTAATTAGGGTCACAATACCCTTCATATATAGTCAATTACAACACAAGGTTAATAATGCAACCGAAAACCAATTTGAAAGACAATAGGCCTAAAAGCAGGTTTGACGTGTCTCGGTGTTTCGATCGTAACTTAAGTTACGCTTATCAGATTAAGATGAATCTTATGGAATTTCGAAGCTGAGATAGGGATCTGTAACTTTGATGAAGACTACTTAGTCCAGTTCTCACCCTAACTAGGTCAAATTTACCAAAATAACCCCAGATTTTCCAGTTCGAAGTTTACTGTGGCAGTCCTGATTCATTCAGTCATATCTCAGCACATACAACTCCAATTCAAGTGATTCCAACCATTTGAAAGCTAAGATACAAGGCTATAATTCTTAAGAAGACATCAACAACCAAATCAGTAGTATTCCCGGTCAAAATAACCAATTACAGAAGCTGATTATCAGTTTCGGATAGAAACAGGGTAGTAGGGGTATTTTGGTCTTTTCATAGGTTACGTTGCTCCGATTGAGCTGGAATTTTGTAGGAAACTCTAAAATATAATTCTCTACAACTTTCATGTTTTAAGGACTAATTCGGTCTCTAACTATGAGGAATAGTACCGGCAGAATGGTTGGATTGAAACCCTAAATCCGAATTTTTTTCCGTTCAATGCGGAAATTTTCCGCAAACAACCACAATTTACGCATTCTAGCTTCATTCTAAGATCATTTCCAACCATCATACATGGCCACACAATAGTAATCATATGAAAACAGAAAAATCATGATTAAATAGAAAAATTCAACAATTGCAACCAAAATCATGAACTAGCCCACAATTTCACCTCTTAAACTACCACAAGCCATCAATTAAACATCATTAGGTAGAAAAGAGAGGTTTCTTAGTTACTCACCTTATCACCTCAAGAAAAGAGACCACTTTGCACTTTAGCCTTCCAAACCACTTCACTAATCACCTTACAAGCACTAAACTAAGAGGTTTTATGGAAGAAATTCAAGATTAAACGGTTAGTTTGTGAGATTGGGCAAGATTGGAGCAAGAGACTTGGGAGCTTTTCTTTCTTTTTCTCAAGGAAGAGGTTCGGCCATGAAGCTTGAAAATGAAGAGTGATTTTAGTCAATTTTGATTTATTTGGTAAAGTCATGAATAGTGGTCAACAAGTAAGAATTAATCTTCAAGTGACACTTGTCACTTTCATTTAATACATCTCTATCCTTTTGCCTCTCCAATGATAATCCATCTAGGTAACCTCTAATTATCTCTTAACACCTGATAAATTAAATCCAGTATACAAAACTTAACCTAGTTGGCCGAATTTTATCAAACTTACCGCACTAGCGGGTCCCACGTCCGGTATACGCTCTTAATTTCTCAATAACTAACTGATACTAGAAAAATCATCTAAAAACTATATTTACTCATAAAAATTATCTAGAAAAGTTTTCTAATAAAGAAAATGCAGAAAAGCGTGCAATTAAATAAAATAAAGTCTAAAAAATAAGAAAATCCACGGGTTCTCACATGCCTAGTGCAAGAAGTAAATCAATTATGCGGGGAAAATACTTAAACAATGATCAATCATGGAAAACATTGGAACTAACAATAATTTACATTCATTATCATGTCAAGATCCATACAATTAGCAAATTATGGGGGAAATCACAAAATATAGCACGTAATTGCCACAAGAGTACTTTTAGTCACGTAAGACTAAAGTAAAATCAAGTGGCTCAAAAAAAAGCCACACAGTCATACAAAATACAATGATCTCAGCACTAGCATCACCCTAACTAATCCTAACTATACCAGTCAAAAGGGTCAATCAGTCTAGACCTAGTCCACAGTAGGACTACCAGGGGAAATCTCCTCCTCAGGATCCTCCTCCTGAACCGGGCTCTGGCCAATATCCATCACCCCATCTATCATCATAGTGGCATCGACCAGGATCCCGGAAGCCCGATCACGGACCTCCTCTCCTACTCTAGCAAGTCGGGCCCTAGCCCTCTGAAACTCCTCACGAGTGACCTCAGCAGTTGCCACCTCGCCAACTAGTACCTCCTCAAGTTCAGCGATACTCTCACCTTGAGCACTAGCCATCTGCCTCAGCTCATCCACTTCCTCCTGTAAATCTCGGTTGAAGTTCACCAATTGACGACGCTCATCGTCTAAAGCTAACACAAGGTGGTTCGGGTAGGCAAAAGTCAATCTACACGAACAACGAGGGTATCTAGTGGAGGGTGAATAACATACTCGAACTCCTCCACCCAGAACTCGATAGTAAATAGGCCTAGGAGGCTCTACATGACCATTAGCATGGCCATTCCTATTAGCTGCGGGGGTCCCACCTCCATTATCCATCCCTGGAAAACAATCACACTTTTCGGGTTAGAAACTTAGTCACTAGTTCGCTCCGATATCACTTAAGGTATGACTAACTTAGTCACTAACTTACCCAAGTATCACTTAAAGTATGACTTAGTCACCCTATCTCAAATCTTAAGGGTAAGATTTCTAGTACATCTCCCAAATAGATCTCTAACCTAGCGCTCTGATACCAACTGTGACGCTCCCACTTCTCCCTAAGGCGAACCAAAGGGTATCCACTGGACACCTGCCCAACTCTCGCCAGGACTCGGTACAACTCCCGTTCAAGTTTATTACAATACTAGCTATCACGACAAGACAAAGTAAGAAAGATAAGTAGCTTCCATAAATAATATTAAAACTTACACCACTAGTTCCAAAAATACATCAATCATCCAATTCTTACATTGGTTCCCAAAAGATACATAAATTCCCAAAATATACAACAGTCACAATGTCTAGTCAATTACATTTGGAACCTTAACACAAAAGTACAACAAAAAGGTTTCTTCGAGTCTCACTTCACGTCCATTCCTATTAAGGAAAACAAATCTATGGGGTGAGCAATCGCTCGTGAGGCCAAGAAACACACATGCAAGCACGTTGTCCAAATAACAATCCCAATTCACAAGAAAAACGATAATAATCGAGTAACTAACAATTCAAGTGAAATATAAACAGAAACAATTCAAGGATATGGTAGCTCTCAGGGGCTAAGTTCCACTTGTTTTACCAGATCTCCATCGTATACCTTCTCGTGGTGACTCTCCGTCAGCCGAGTCGGTATTTCCAATCTGTAGACTCCACTTTACTTCACATGTCCTTCCACCTTACAACCCCCCACCGGACCCGAACGACGATAAAGACGCTACTGCACGAGTAGGCCAAGCAAGATCTCTCCAATAGATCAAACTTATCATGTTATTCTCATGGCTCACCGAGGTTCCCGAACAAGCCCATGCCGACTCGAGTCCCAAGGTCGGCTTATGAGTTTGGGCGTCCTCCATGTAACATTTGTGAGTCGAGGAGATTCACTCCACGACGTATGCAGCCATAGCATACTATTTCATGTCATTCAAGCATTCAATACATTCAATCATTCATTTCATTTCAAGCAAGTCATTCATGAGTTATTCATTTCAAATGAGAACGAGTGCGGTAAAGTACACACTCGACTCCATTTTCAAAATTTCCGATCGACAATAACAATTGAACATGTATCACATTCCCATAATTTCAACTATTCATGCACTTGACACTCACCAAGTAACTCAAGAAGTAAAGTACACTTGAGGGATCAGGCATCCACCGTGGGATCCTCTCGAAGGTCCTCTTGAGTGCCTAAAGAAATGATAATAACTATTACACATTAACGTTTAAGACCCCTAATTATCGAAGAAGATTGTACACTGGTTCAGGCGTCCACCGTGGGATCCTCTCGAAGGTCCTCTTGAGTGCCTGAACAAATGATAATATTTATTACACATTATCGTTTAAGACCCCTAATTATCGAAGAAGATTGTACTAGTGTACAATCTAAGAAGATATTACGAAAATGAGCCTTAATTACTCGTAAATCGAGGCTCAAAAGTGGGGTTTTAAAACACAAGAGAAATCTGATTTTTATCTTTGAAATCGAGTGTAAAACGGTCAAGTGGTATCGAAGGAAAAATGGAGAGTTCTAAAAACTCAATTTCCTTTAAGTTTGAAAATTTCAGATTCGACACGTAATCTTTGAAAAATCGTAATTCACACTTGGTAAGTCCAAAATTAGAAAACGTGGTACCATTGAAAACTAATTCCAAAGTACTAAAAGTTCCTAGAAGGCACTTTTCCATGATTCCAAATGGAAGACATTCAAATTTTGGGTCCACGATGCTGTTTTGGAATACCAAGACAGATTTGGGTTGATTTTGGGCAAAGTTTGGAAATTCGGTAAAATTCACACAATGTGAACTGGTCCCTGAAATTTAGAACTCAATTAGAGTTACAATCAAAGTTTAAAACACAACAAGTGAAACAAGAATCGGAGTTTCGAGCACCAAGATATTGTGGCTCAAAGTTACAGAAATTTCCTCACCAAACGAGGGTTTTCCAGATTTAAAATGGGAAGTTTAAAACTTTGGTTGAGCATCGAAATGGACCTAGAAGAGCATCAAATTTGGTAGTATTACCCTACCATATGAGGGTTACTCCTCTGTCAATTTTCATGTAAAAATTCGCACGGAAAGTTAGGTAACACAGTCGCTAAAGTTCCACGATTTCCTAAGGCAAATCTGCCTTGCACTTTCGTTTTTCTTTTCTCAATCATTTGGCTAATGAAATCTATTCAAACATGGTCCATTTATGAAGACAATGTCTAAGAGACATCAAAAAATGTGTTTCATAGGTGATTAACACCAAGAGTTTCGAAATAACAACTCCCAATCTGGATTAGCCATTAACCATCCCAAATTTAGGGTTTTCAAGCAACGAGACAGGTTTGAAATTCGGCCATAACTCACTCAATTCAACTTGGAATTGAGCATGGTTCTTGGTGCTGAAAACTACATTCATAAGGCGACAATTTGACAGAAGGAATCATTTTAAAATTCTGTCCATAACTAGCCCATATTCGAGCATCAAGTTGCAGCTCATAACATGCACTCCAGTAAATCCGTGAAACAGGACAGGCATCTTCAAACCATTGGTACTCGATTTTGACATCGGAGCAAAAAGTTATGGTCGATACAAAATCACTGCCAGAGAGACTCTGGACACGTTTTCCAGTTTTGGTGAAATTTCGAAATCTCAACTTTTACCCAACCAAATCAAGTAATTTTTTGAGAAAACTTTCTACACAACCTATATTACACATTTACATCAAAATCAAATCAATTGGACCAGAAAAATTGCACTAAAGGGGCACGGCAAAACAGGGGCAGAACCGTCCCTTTTTCTCATTTCACTCCCTTTGAGTTTTCTTCCACAATACAACTTATATCCAGTAGATTAAGCACTAATCCAACATAAATAACACCCAATATCATCAAACCAGCTCATCAAGTCCATTGTGGGATTTCATAGAGCCCACTCACAAGATTTTCAACAATATAGAGCTACCCCCATGCATCTATAAGGTTACAAGTGCAATATAACTTATATAAGCCAAGATTCAAGAGGTTGATCATTTGTTACCTTCTTAGATGACTAAAGCAGAAATTTTTGGTCCTTTGAACCTCAAGAAAACCGTGCAAATGAAGCTCTTTTCCTAGCTTGAGTTGATCTCCAAGTGGTTTGCAAGGTGTAGTAAAATCTTGGAGTGATTTGGACAAGAAATGAAGCAAGAAAATGAAGAGCTTTTGGTCTTGTTTCTTCCTTGGGGTGGCCGGCCTGAAAGAACAAAGAGAGAGTGTGTGTTTGGCTGATGATGAAGCTTCCTTGAGAAGCTTAAGTGTGTGGCCAAAAAGTGCTCAAAAATCAACTAGGAATAGTGCGCGTTCGAGTGCGTTTCGTGCTCGTTTCCTCTCGGGTTTGTTTCACTTGTGCACTAAACCTCTAATGCACTTCCATCCATACTATTATTATTCACTCTAAATAGTCTAAAAATAATGGTCTAAAGACCCTCGATTAATCACGCACGCGAAAACGCGTACTTCCGATTTGTGCGCGATAGAGCGAAATTTCTAAGGAATTCTTGTAACGATAGTATTACTAACTAATACTTGAGTACTTAAACATAAAAATAACTATTTTGAGACTAATGTATGAGTCTTCACTCTCCAAGCTCACTGTATTCTCAAATCGTTTATTGTCTCCAAACGCTAACAGAAACGATTAAATACACTATTTGTGAGAGCCCGAAATTTTCTTATTTTCTAGGCATTTATTTTAGTCTTTTGCATATAATTTCCATATTTTCTTTCTTATATGAAAATTCTGGGAATTTTATGAGGACGTAGGATTTTTACATTTTTTTTCCCATATAAGTTATTTTCTGTGTTAAAGGTGGTGTACAGTGAATGTGGGACCCACTAGTGCGATAAGTGCGGTAAATGTGGTTCATTTGGAGAAGCTCTGTATACAAGGATTATATTACATGGTGTTATGAGATAATTAGGGGTTAGCTAGTTAATTAAGTCTTGTAAGACAAAAGAAATGAGATAAGCTTGAAATGGGCACATGTTGCATTGTGATTGGAGGTTGGCATTTGACTAGTCTTTCTTTACCTTTACTAAACTAATTTTGACCAAAAATCATCTTCCATTTCCTCCTTCTTGGCCGAGCAACAAGAGAGAAAAGAGAGAGAGAGCTTCTTCAATTTTCCTTTATTTCTAGCTTGAATCTTGCAAACCTACCGGTTAAATTTCAAATCTCTCCACAAAAGTGAGTTGCTAAGCTAGTTTAAGGTGTTGAGTGGAACCATTTGTGAAGAACAAGCTCTAGTTGTCTTGTTTCTTGGAGTTGCAAAGGTGAGTTGTTAAATATCTTCCCTCTCATGTTACTAATGATCAATTAAGGATTTCTAGTGGTAGAGCATGTCATTTTGTGGATTATTTTGTGACTTATGGTTGAGTTGTTCAAATTTTCCTATTTATTGAGGAATTTTCTGTTTTATATAGTATCTTGTGGTTGGCTATGGATTGATAGTCTTATATGAAGGAATTTGGAGCCTCTATATGCTTATTGTGGTTTATTGTGAAAATCTCCAGATTTTAGAGGGATTTTCGGTTTTAGGGTTTCCAAATGACCCTGTTCTGCCTGGTTCTGTTCGGCTAGGTTAGAGACCGAATTAGCCTTAGATTAAAACATGAAAGTTGTAGGAAATGAAGTTTTATAGTTTTCTACAAAATTTCAGCCCAATTAGAGTAACGTATCCTGTGAAAAGACCGAAATACCCCTGCTGCCCTATTTTTGTCCGAACCTGATAATCATCTTCTGTAATTGGCTAGTTTGACCAGGAATACTACTGATTTGGCTGTCGATGTCTTCGTAAGAATTATATCCTGATATCTTCAGATGGCTTTGGAATCACTTGAATTGGAGTCGTATGTGCTGAGATATGATTGAATGAATCAGGACTGCTAGTTGAATTTCACAGTAAACTTTGAACTGGAAAATCTGGGGTTGTTTTGGTAAATTTGACCTAGATACATTGTAAACTGGACTGAGTAACCTTCATCAAAGTTGTAGCCCTCTGTCTTAACTTCGAAACGGTGTAAATTGTACCCAATCCGATAAGTGTAGCTCCAGTTGTGACCGTTCCGCTAAATGACGTCAAAACTGTCTTTTGCTTTTACTTAAACTTCATTTCCGGACATGTCCCTAGCTTGGTTATGCACTTATACATTCTATTGGGCCTTATTTTTGGTAGTGTGTGGATTTGCTTTGACTCGTATTTGAGTCTTAATTGGGATATTCTTGTTGTATAGGTCGTGCCCGTGATCCGATGCCTACGCCTGAAGCTAACTTGTGAATTTGCTTACTTACCTTGGTGAGTGTACCATTATATGGTCTAATGCTTAAATGATTGTGTATACTTGTTATGTGAACTTGAATGGCTTGAATGAGACGATAGTGTACTTTATCGCTCTCGATCTCTTATCTGTATTACTGTTACTGTCAAATGTGAAATTGTCTACATGTGTGATTTGACATGGCTGAGGGCTTTGCCCGACAACTTAACTGTGCTATCTGAGCTCATACCCCATTGGTCTTTAATCGAATCGAGCGGCAAGGGCTTGGGCGAATCGATAAGGGACCTTGGGTTCACTGCAGTCGAGTGGAGTGTTAACTCCTCGACCTTATGGTATACTCGAGTATTACCCTCTCTGTTACTGTGAGGTGTTCGGGCCCGGTAAGGGGGTGATCGGTGGAAGGGATACGGAGTAAAGTGGGGATCTACGGGATGTTCTTCTCTTCAAAAGTTGACGGAGTGTCAACGGGTTGGAGATCAAGTGCGGCAAGTGGAAAGTGGCTCTTGAGAGCCAACTGTATCCTTTTATTGACTTGTTTTGTTTATGAGCTTTGGGATCATTATGTGATAAAAGGTGTTTACTGGTGTGTCTTGTTGGTACCTCACGAGCTTAAGCTCACCCTCGTTACTTTGTTTTCCTTACAGGGATATGAATAACTGTTGGGGGACTATATTGTTTTGAAGCACGAGTTGAGCTAGTTTTCATATAGTTTGAATATATTCTTTTGTAAAGCTCCTCGATGGTTGGAAAAATCCTAAATGTACTTTGATCTAAATATTTTCCTTTTGATTTGTAAATTACAAACGTATGTGTATAACACTGTTAAACCCTGTTCATGTATCCTATTTGGTTTGGGAATGTTTCTCTGAGGTGTATGGTGATATCTACATTCGATTGGATAGTGACGTGGCGGTCACCATTCATTTGTGATTTCAATTTTCGTTTCCCATTTTGCGGGTTTTAAACCGCTTGAAAGCGCTAATATTTTTTGAAAATTTTAGATTATACACTGTGACAGCCCCACCTCCCCCTAAGGCGAACCAGAGGGTTCGGCGGGCCGCCTGCCCAGCTCTCGCCGGGACTCAGTCGTTCACTACAGTCCTCAATTAAATTACAATATAAAAATCAAATATACATCAACTGGTCCACAAATACACATCCGTCTCCAATAATTACATGTCACAAATGCAGCGGAAACTAATCCCAAATATACATAAAATAATTCCAAATCCAAAATTGTACAAAGTTTAGGCCATCCATACACGTGCACAAGTACTACAAGTCCTTTCTTCGCCACGAGCCCTGTGGAGGGGAATAAATAGTTTTTGGGGTGAGCTAAAAGCTCAGCGAGTAACCAGAAAATCATTAATCAAATCGGTTTCACAATAGTTCATTTCAATGATGTCATATAGCAATGATGTCATAAATTAAATGATAAATCCGGAAACAACTACATCATTTGCAAAACAGTAAATATGGATTATCAATAATTCAAGAAACATTTACAATGGAAAGCGATAGTAACATTCATGAAAGGATACATTCATTCTCCTGACATTTCCTCGCTCATTTGGTCATTCATTTCATTTCATTCACCCCGTCCCTGGCTTTTGGCCAGGCTCCACCAACCTACATAGGTAATACTCGAGTATACCAAACGTTCACCCAAGTTCCTAATCGCCTGACCGAGTCCGCTTCTGGCTCAAGACGACCGGTAACAAGGGGCAATGGCCAGTTCAGCCCAAAAGGCTTACATTCATGCGCAAGTAACATTGCAATCGAAAATTTCACATTTATCGAGGTCGAGTACGATAAAGTACACACTCGCCTCGAAAACTCGTTTTGGAAATCATTATAAGCGCTTAACACGTTATCAACCAAAATACCAGTCATGAAGTCAAGAAATATAGCAAACAAGGCACACTCAAATGCCAGCACACATGATATGCAAGAAAACATTTCAAAAGTAACTTTGGAAACAGTTCAAAAGTAAATAATGTAAGAAACGGTTCATAAATAACTTTAGAAGTAGTTTGAGGTCACTCACCTCCACGGCTCAGGAACCAACCATCATATATCATTGTCTTGCTCAAATCCAAGTCTTAGATCACAAACTCAATGCAATCAAGTCCCTTCAAAGTTCGGACAGCACTTCCCCTGAATTTGCTAACTTTCCCAGCCATCATGGCTTCATTATTCTTCTCATTCAAACCCAAAGATACACACACAACAACAAGTTCATCCAATAGCCATTCAGCAAACTCCAAGTAGTACTAGTACAAGTCAAACTAGGGAAAAGTCCGGAAATGAAAGTTAAGCTCAAAACCAGAAAAACAGGTTTTGACGTCATTTTGCGGTAATGGTACCAAAGGCGCTACGATTGTCGGATGAAGGTGCAAGACCCACCGTTTCGAAGCTAAGAGATAGGGGTACAATATTGTAGAAGGTCACTCAACACAGTTTCCAGTGTAACCAGGTCAAAAATGCAAGATGCTATACCAGAATCACGAAAACAGGTTTGCAAAACGCATTCTAGCGTAAACATCATAACTCAGCCTACACAAGTCCAAATCCAGAAATTCCAAAATCAGCTGAAAGCTACGAAACAGGGCTACATTTCATCAGAAGACCTCAACAACCAATTCGGAAGAAATTCCAGCGAAAACAACCAATTACAGTCGCAGATTTCCAATTCTGGGTAATCCAGAACAGCAATAGTAATTTCGACTTATCTCATTCCACGCTACTCCGATTGACCTGAAATTTTGTAGGCACCTCTAAAATGTCATTCCCTACAACTTTCATGTTTTAAGAAAAGGCCAATTCGGCCTCTATATAGGACCTAAAAATTCGGACAGAATGTTCATCACAAAACCCTCACTTTTCAATTTTTGGTCCAAAACAGAAATTGGTTGCAATTAATCACTTTTTCCACCTCCTAGAGTCATTAAACATCATTTCCAATCATCATACATGACCCCATAATCATATCCATATGAAAACAGAAAAATCCCCAAAAATAATGAATCTTCATCATTTTCAACCAAAATCAGGAAATCAACCATAAAATCACTTATTCAACCACCACCAATCACTAATTGAACATTATCAAGATCAAAGGAAAGGTTCCTTAGTCACTTACCTTACAAACCCAAGAAAAGACCCAACTTAGCACCTTTGCTTCTCAAACCACTTCACTACACACCTTAATACTACCAAGAGAAAGGTTTTTATGGAGCAAATCCAAGTTTAATCGGTTAAATTGTTTGATTGGAGCAAGAAATGAAGAAGTAAGATGAAAGCTTTCCTTTCTTTTCTCCTTGTGAAGCTCAGCCAAGATGATGAAGAATGAAGGTAATTTTGGATCAATTTGGTACTTATTTGGTAAAGGTAGTAAGATGGTCAAATGTCAAAGTCCAACCTTCAATAACAAGGTGACACTTGTCACTCTTTAAGCTTGAGATTATCTTCTTGTCTCTCCAAGACAAATATCTTAACACCTTGTAAAATAATATCACTTAATACAAAATTCCAACAAGTTGTCAAAAATATAATGCATTTACCGCACTTGCGGGTCCCACGTCCAAAATACGCTTTTAATTTCTCAAAAACTAACCGATACTAGAAAAATCATTTTAAAACTATTTTTGCTCATAAACTTTATCTGGGGAATTTTTCTAATCAAGAAAATGTAGAAAAGGCGGGCGTTAAAAAAATAAACCCTAGAAAATTAAAAAAAATTTCCGGGTTCTCAAACTCATTTTTTTCGGGGCGTCACATATACGACCGTCTTAGTAGTCCTGGCGAGAGCTGGGCAAGCCATCCGCTAACCCCTTTGGTACGCCCTAGGGAAAGGTGGGGCTGTCACACTATTACATCTTCAAAAGTTATATAAACTTTTAGAAAACCTAAAGCTTTGATCGAAAAATGATAAAATAAATTTTGTAGCTTATATAACATGTAATCACATTGGTCAAGTATTAGTTAGTGTATGAAAGTTTGAAAGCTAAATCACATTGGTTACCCATTTCGAATCTAAGACAAAGGGTTACAACTTTAATAAAGATAACTCAACCCAGTTCACAGCTGATTCAGGTCAAATTTGCGGATTATTGAACCAGAATTTCATTGTCAGGCTGGTTATCAGCACTGAATTCCAATGACAATAACTCAGGCTACGAAAGTCCGATTGGAGTGTTCTCAGATGCATTGGAAAGCTAAAACATAGGATTTTAGAGTTAGTGTATGAAAGTTATATAACATGTCTTTCCTATTAGTCCACTTATACAACATGTAATCACATTGGTCAAGTATTAAACACAAGTATCAAGTGCAATTCGGTATTTGAAAGCACTCACCAAAAGTGTAGTGCTTTTAGTGATCACGTCCAGGTAGTACTCCTGGCTTGGAGTCCAAATCTGCGATAAAATATCGTTTAAGAGCTTTCAAAAGTAACAAAGATTCGAAACTTAAACGTTTTGTTTATCGAGAATCAATTAATTGAAGCTCATTTAGAGAGTAGTCGTAAAACTTATACTCGCTCTTAAAACTTGGGAAATTTGCAGCAAGTGTACTTTGAAATACCATTTGAGTCGAAGAAATGGAGAAAACGTATTTCGAGTAGTCGTTACTTTCATGTTTTCCAAGGTTACAAGTTTCGGCCGAACGCTAACTTACAGACCTCTATGGAACAAGACTTGAATAACCTACGATTCCAGTACGATTCGTTCCTAAATTCGTACTCATTTAAGTCGCGAGTACCTCTACCTAACCCTTGAGTGTAAATTTGGTCAGTGCGCCCTTTGTATTTACCTATTTTCCAGCCATTTATGGCTTCATTGTTTTTCTCAAGGCAGCCCCAACATCACACACAAGAAATATCATCACCACAGCCATTCAATTAGGCTCCAAAATCTCCCAAGTACATCACAAGTCCAATAGTGCAACTAAATATCAGTTTTGAAGCCAAAAGAGGAAATAGCAGCTTTAACATCTTATAGTATTTTAGTCACAAATGGAGCTACGTTTATTAGATTGGTATGAATTTTATACCATTTCGAAGCTAAGACAAAGGGTTACAACTTTCATGAAGATCACTCAATCCATTTCATCATTGATCTAGGTCAAAAGTATAGATTACAGAACCAGAAGGTCCTTGTCAGTACTGAATTCAAATGACAATAACTCAGGCTACACAATTCCGTTTGAGGTGTTGTTGGATGCTTTGGAAAGATGAAACATAGGGATAAAAGTTTCATGTTTTGGTCAAAGGCTTGATACGGAACAAGGTGAAAAAATGCAGCCAAAATGAGGAAATGTCAAAACTGTCCACAAAACTATACCTATGGCAGCAAGGGTAATTTTGTCTTTTCATGTGATACAGTACTCGGATTGAACAGAAATTTTGCAGGCAGCTATAAAACATCATTTCCTACAACTTTCATGTTTTAACCTAAGATTGATTCGGCCTCCATCATGGCCGAATGAAACTGGGCAAAGCAGGGTAATACAAAACCGAAAAACTGGAATTCATGCATTCAAGTGCTAATCCTCAAAACTCTAGCTTGAAACACTACTTCACCTCCTTATCTAAGCTTATTCACATCATCTTCTATCTAAACAAGAAGAAATATAGTTGAACAATTCAAAACCCTAACTCACAAATTCTCCATAATCACCAAAACTACTTGCATAGCTATCAATTAACCAAGAATATGAGTTGTGTAGCAACTTAAGCAAGATTAAGGAAAATAAAGATGATGGACAGCCAATATACCTCACTAAGATGCTTGTAAGAGATATCCACCACCTCTCCTTGTAAAGTTTTAGCACACCAAGCTTCCCACGTGCTCAAAGAAAGAATTAACCGGTTTAGTTTCTTGATTTTTCACTCAATAAGCTAAGCTACAAGATGAAAATGGAGTTTTCTTCCCTTGGTTTTTCTCTCTCAATGTCTCAGCCACCAAGCTGAAAAATGGAGAAGAATGAAGGCTAAGGAAGGTTAAGAAGGCTGGTCTTAGGTTGGGTCAAAGATGCATGGATTTCTTCCACTTGTCACCACCAAATTACATCTCAATTTTTTTTCTTTTCTCTTGATTTTTGAAGTCAAAATTTTCGGCCACCTTGATCATATTTAGAGCTGATATTTAGGCTCTGATAAAAATGATATTAACTTGATAAAATGTTGGTCAAATGATATGTTCAATCGGTAGTGAACGGTACCCGTCGGTTCAAGCCGATTTTTCTTAAATCGCGTATACTAGGGTTTTAACTTATAATTCACTAACTTATTATTATCACTTCTCATCACACACTTAATATCATCTAAAACTCACTCTTAATCACTAAATTTAATCCACACTCCGTACTGAATAGTCACACTACGAAAAGGCGTAAAAATCCTAATTTGCGATAACTTGAAAACGAAAGGAAAAACCCGTAATTCTATGTTCATTTGCACTTTTTGTGGGGTAAATGAGTAGTAAGGCTAGTCTAAAGTAATAAAGTTCAAATAAAAGGGGATTTTAAGAAAAATATAGGGGATTTTACAAGTCCTCGCATAGCTACTATTGTTGACCATATGATTGATGTCTTAGCACGGTTAGTTGAGCACCAAAGCCCTAAACCTATCAATCGACCTAGGAATCGAGAGAGGTGTGAGGATTGAGCGATTCTTGAAGTTCGCCCATCTAAGTCTCAAGAAGGGCCTAACCTCAAAATGGTAGAATAGATTTGAGGGAATCAAATAAGGCACTAGTGAAAGCAAGAGGTTAGGGTTTCTTCCTGATTAACTTTGTAAGTGAGTATTGGAGAGTGAATTAGGGTTTGAAACTTTTATATTAAGAAATAAGATCTTCGTATCTTGTTATGTTTGTAAGTGATGATAGTAATGTTGTGGAGATTGAAGAGCTCGTCCATATTAAGAAGAGAATAGTTAAGAACTATATTCTGGGGTAACGTATAAGCAAAATAATGAAAGAGTAATATAGCCAGAATTTTCATTGTGAATAGTTACTCATTTTGATTCTTGATTTGCCTGGCAGGCTAGCATTTGATTTAAACTAACTGGTAAGATGACAAATTTGGGAGAAATGCGTAAGGAAGTGGACCTTCTTCGAAAGGAGGTAGAGTTTCAAAAGAGATTGGCTGATTACTGGGAAGGACGGTGGAAACAAGAATATGCTGAGAAAATTGAGTTGCTACGCAAGAACGTGGAACTAGAGAAGAAATACAAAGGAAATTCTCAAGCTGGTCAAGCCGTAACTTCTCGTGTGACTTGTGGACATTGTGGCAAGATTGACCACACTGAGGCCAAGTGCTGGAGAAAACAAGGAAAATGTCTGAAAGTGCGGTAGTACCGAACATCAGATTGCGAGTTGCCCCAGTAACCCTAATAAAAAGAGGAAATACTCAGCAGTTAACTAGGTCCGCTATAAAGCCATCGAGTACCGAATGGGGAGTAATTAATACTATGGCTGTGAGGAGGGTCCAAGTAGCAAAGGTTTCACAAATCGAGATGGTTTGACTCCACTCGAGGGATAGAGGTTGTAGTTTTACCCTAGCCTAGACTGGCACTTTTGGAGGTGGTAATCTTTTGTATAAGGGAAAGTCCCTTTGTTGTTTGTATCTTGGCAACTTGGCACGTTCTTTTATGATCTTGTTGTTTCCCTTTTTCCTTTTGAAATGATTTGATAAACCTATTCCAACTTAATGTAACTATTATGATCTTTATGACAAATGGAAATTTACTTCGCTTTTAATTGATTTTATGACTTACATGTAAATTTAGACTTTGCCGCACACTTTTAGATTTATAATAAGACATGAACGGTAGTAGACATGATCGAGATCATACTTGAGAATATAGACAACCCAGAGATCATACTTGAGGTCATACTTGATATATTAAAATTGTGAGATTTGGGTTAGTGAAAGGAAATATTTGATAGATTTAATGAGCCTAACAATGAAGGGATATGATATAATATTTGGAATAGAAGTTTGAGGCTATACATAGACTCTCGAGACTTAAACAATGTGATCATTAAGAACAAATACCTTTTTTCCTCATATAGATGAAAATTTGATCAACTGCAAGGACCGTAGTATTATTCAAGTTGGATTTAAAGTAGAGTTGTTACCAATTGAGGATCCTAGAAACTGATGTACTTAAGACCGCTTTCAATTTAAGACATGACATTTTAAATTCACAATTACGCCCTTTGGGCTGACTAATGCACTAGTAGCAATTACGGACTTAACGCATTAGGGTTTTAAGCCATAGTTGGATCAATTTGTGGTGCCATTTATTGATGGAATATTGGTATACTCTAAGGTTCGAGGAAATCATGAAAGACGCCTGAGGATAGTTTTACAAATCCTGAGAGAGGGCCAACTTTTGTTAATTGCAATAAATGTGAGCTTTAGTTGAAAGAAGTACCCTTTCGAGGTTACACAACATCTAATGAAGGATTTCAAGAATGAAAGAGTGTTTAATCAAGGCACCTGTGTTAGCCTTACCGAGCAGAGGAGATGGTTTTAAAATTTATACAGATACTTCCAAGTGTGGTTTCAGATGCAATTATAGAGTTACATGGGATACCTGTAAGTATTGTGTCCGATCGAGACCTCGATTTATTTCTCGATTCTAGCAAAAGATGCAAGAAATGCTAGGAACTAAATTGAATTTTAGCATTTCCTACCACCCATGAACTGATGGATAGTCAGAGATGGCAATTCAGAACCTTGAAGACATGTTGGGATCATGTATCTTGGATTTTGGAGAAAGTAATTGACATTGGTGGAATTGTTTAGCTAAGGTTCTAAATAACTATGATATGACACACTCTTTTGAAAACCCTAAATTCATGAGTAAGATAGACGTAAGGTCGATTGAGTTATCCTATGACTTGGAAGTTAAAACGCATATTGGGGATCAAAGTTTGATTTCTAATTGGGTGGATAGAAATTATGAGATACGAGTTGGAAAGTGTAAGTTATTGACTAATCTGCTAAACAGGGCTACTAAGAGGTATGATATTATCCTAAGTGTGAATTTCGAGGATGAAATTCTTTTAAGGAGGGAAGGATGTGAGGACCCGAAAATTCTCTTATTTTTATCGTAATTTACTGGCTTATTTAATTACTTATTCACATGTTTTCTCCAAATAATTTATTTCAACCATTTTAAATCCATTTGTGTGGAACAACGTCTCCCTTATGTTTTTTAAAACGTTTCATAAGAAAAATTTATTTATTCGAAGACTCGTTTAGTAAGGAATAACGAGTACATGCTTTTCGAGACAAAATTCGATTCGAAAGTGCAATAATTTTGGAGAATTATGAATGATCAATAGTAGACTAAGAAAAGTTAATTGAGAGATTATATATAAGTGAGTCAAAATTAAGCTTATACCGTGCGCGCGTCGAAAGATTTCCGAAAGTCGCGCCAGTACAAACTAATTGGGGATTTGAGGAATTAATACTAGACTTGTGTGAGGACACATGTTTTTATTTCTAAGATAACTATTTTTATGGTTAATTACCCAAATATTAGTTACTTATATTATCGTTACAAGAATTTCATTTAGGTTTCGCTTTAACGCGCGTAAATCGGAAGTTCGCGTATATCGAGTCGGAATTGTTAAATGGAGATTTAAGAAATTTATTCTAGACTACTAAGAGTGAATAATTATAATGTTAAAGGAAGTACATTAGAGGTTTAGTGCACAAGTGAAGCAAACCCGAGAGAAAACGGACACGAAACACGCGCACGCGACACTATTTATAGTTGACTTTTGGACAAAACTTTGGCCCTAAGTCTTTGAGCTTCCAAGAGAAGCTTCATTCACCAGATTTCTCTCTCTCCTCACTCTTAGCTTGGCCGAAACACACAAGGAAGAAGAAGGAGAAAACCCAACTTCATCTTGCTCCAATCTTGCCCCAGAAATACCATCCAACTTCTAACTACTTGGAGATTCACCTTGGCTTGGAGGAGGAGGTCTTCCAGCCAAGTTTCTTGGAGCTTTTGGTGACCAAAATTTCTGGTTTTTCATCATCTAAGAGGTAGTAATCATCCAACCATCTAACCTTGGCTTTAGTGGGTTAATCTTTGCTAGGAAGCTTGTAGCTTCATTGTTATTGTTGTTGTTTGGATTTAAATGGTTGGAGTGGGCTCTATGAAATCCCACCTTGATGATATAGGACTGATATGATGATGATAAGTGTTGTTTGTGTTAATTATGTGATAAACAAGATGAGATTTATTGGCAAAGTGAAAGGAAAACCAAAGGAAAATTGTATAGGAAGAGGCCGAAATCTGCCCTATTTTTCTCGAAGCTTTGATTCGAATTTTTGATGCTCAGTTGACCTTCAATCTGATGTATATATGTTGTGTCGGATGTGTGGAAAGTTCCACCAAAAATCATGTGAATTGGTTGAGTAAAAGTTGGAATTTCGAAATTTTAGAAATCTGGAGAACTGTGTTCAGGTGGTCTGGACAGAGTATCTTTGAATGATCATAACTCTCTGCTCAGACGTTGAAATCAAGTTTCCATTTGCTGAATTTGAAACTAGACATCCGTAGTTTTCTAACGGTGTATCATGCACCTTCTAATTCGAAGTGAGTCATCTGTAGTTACTGATCAGAATCGGCTGCCCTGTTCTGTCAGTGCAACCGAGAAAATTGTAGAAGCTGCAACTTGTGGCTCCATTTTCTCTTATTTGCAAACTGAATTTTAAAATGACTCCTTCTAATGAAATGTAGCCTTTTGAATGTACTTTCCAACGCCACCAACCATGCTCAATTGTAAGTTGAATTGAGTGAGATGTGGTCTAATTACCAAACTGTACCAAATCTGGAAAACCCTAATTTTGGCTAGCCGAATGGCCTAGCTTGACTTGGGACTTGTTGTTTTGGAAATTCTGATGTCAATCACCTAAAAAATGTATATTATATGTTTCTTGGACCTTGGTTTCACAAATGAGCCAGATTTGAGTTGATTTCATTGGGCAAAATGTTTGAAAAGAAAACGAAAGCAAGAAGACAGATTTGTCTTGGAAGTTCCTTAAACTTTGGTAGTTTTGTTAACTACCTTTCCGTGTGAATTTTCAAATGAAATTTGATAGAGGAGTAGTCATCACATGGAAGTTGAATTTTACCAATTTTGGTGTCAATCTAAGACTATTTCGATATACAAATGATGTCCCAAATTTGCTTTTCAAATTTGAAAAACTTTTCCTTTTCTCTTGGCCGAATGGTCAAATCTGATTTGGGAAGTTATATTTCGAAGACCTTGATGTCAATTACCTCTAAATTGCTTATTGGATGTTTAAGGAACATTGTTTTTGACGCTTGAATTAATTGAGTTGATTGTGTGGAACAAAGCTTTTAAAAGGGAAGGAAACGTGAGAAGGCAGATTAGCCTTGGAACATTTCTTGAACTTCAGTTGTTTTAATGACTGCCTTCCCATGGGATTTTTTACATGAAACTTGGTAGAAATGTTGTCCACACATCGAAGATTTAGCATACCAAGTTTGGTGTATTTCCAATGCCAAATCGATGGCCAAATGATACTTCAAAGATAGCCTTTCAAACCTAGAAAATGACAGAACAGTTTATAAAATGCGACCAACTTTTAACTGATGTATCTCGACACTCAAAACTCCGATTCTAATTCTGTTTGTTGTGTTTAAAACTTTGATTGGAACTCTAATAGTTCTGTGAATTTCAGAGGCTAGTTCACTTTCTGTGAATTTTTCTGAATTTCCAAAGTTTGCCGAAAACCAAGATTTAAACTGGCTTGTAGTGCGAATCAGCCTCTTTAAGCTGAAATTTGAGTGTTTTCCATTTAGAATCTTGGAAAAGTGTCTTCTAGGAACATTTAGTACTTTGAAACTAGTTTCCAATGGTGCCAAGTTTTCCAATTTTGGACCTACAGAGTGTAAGATATGATTTTTCAAAGATTGCTCCTTAAAACTGAAATTTTTGAACTTGAAGTGAATTGAGTTTTTAGAAACTCTTCACTACCCTTCGATATTGAATGACCATTTTAGACTTGCCTTTATGAAGGAAATCGATTTTTCCTTGCGTTATTAAACACCACTTTTGAACCTTGAGTTTTGAGCAAGTAAAGCTCTATTCCATGACATTTTCTTAAATTGTACAAGCGTACGATCTCTCTTGTTAACAAGAGACTTATAAGTGATAGTGTGTGATAATTAATTATTTTTTGCTCAAGCACTCAAGGGGACCTTCAAGAGGATCTCACAGTGGACGCCTAAACCCTCAATTGGGCACTACTTTCTTATTTTTGATTGGTGAGTGTCAAGTGCGTGAATAAGTGTTACGTGTTTAATTGTTATTAGTGATTAGATATTTTGAAAATGCCGAGTCGAGTGTGTACTTTATCACACTCATTCTCATTTAAGTGAAGTGTATTTGAATTACTTAAAGTGAATTACGTGAAGTGAATATTTAAGTGAAGCGTTTCAGTGATTATTTATGCTATGATTTCATTAGTCGATTGGAGTGAATCTCCTCGACTCTTAGTGATAATAACGGGGATGCCCAAATCTCATCAGCCGACCTTGCGACTCGAGCCGGCATGGGCTTGGTCGAGAAGCTTGGTGAGCCATGGGAAAAGTGTATAAGCGCGATCTATTGGAGATATCTCGCTTGGCATACTCAAGTAGTATCGCCTTATATAAAAAAAGAGCGGGCCCGGTATTGGGGTATGTAATGGTGAACGGGGAACGAGTAAGTGAAGTTTCTATGGACTAAATACCGACCCGATTGACGGAGTGTCACCGCGGGGAGGTAATTGATCGAGCATTGGCAAATCAAGTGGAACTTAGCTCCTAAGATCTTCCATATCCTTGAATTGTTCCTGTTTACTTTTCTCATTCAAATTGTTAATTACTTGAATACCGCTGTTTTAATTGCTAAATTGGGATTGCTACTTGGATTACGTGCTTGCATGTGTGTTTCTTGGCCTCACTGAGTATTGGCTCATCCCATTAGTTTGTTTTCCTTAACAGGACCGGATGGGAAGATTTTGGAGAAAAGCCGACTAGATTACTCTTTTGATTAGTACCTTGGTTGAAATTGTTTAGTCGACGTATAATGGTTGTATTTTGAGACTTGATACACTTTTGATTTGGGATTTTGAATGTATTTGTCTAGACAACTTTTGGAGGTTGTATATTTTGGGAATGAGATGTGCTTTTGGTATCTTGAGATATAAGACTTGAATGTTTATTAAGGAAGCGAATTTTCTTTATACCTTCGGCTTTTATTATTCTGTTATTTATTTCTAAACTTGAATCGAAATTGTCTTGAGTCCTGGCGAGAGTTAGGCAGGCGTCCCGCCGATACCCTTGGGTTCGTCCTTAGGAGAAGTGGGGGCGTCACAGATACGCTAGAGGATTCAAACGGCACAAAGTCATCAAAAGAGTTATGCAGATAACCGAAGGAAGGACTTAGAATTTGCGGTTGGAGATCAAGTTTTTCTTAAGATTACTCCTCTGAAAGCAAGTTTGATGGCAGGAAAAGGGAAGAAGTTACAACCAAGATTTGTAGGACCATACAAGATTATCCAATGTATAGGGAATGTTGCCTATAAGTTAGAATTGCCACCAAGTCTATCTCGGATCCACAATGTTTTCCACGTATCGATGCTTAAGAAATATCATCTAGATCCGTCTCACATTCTGCAACCGGAGAATATTGAAATTGATGAAGCGCTGACCTATGAGGAGAAACCGATAAAGCTTCTAGATTGTAAGGTGAAAGAATTGAGAAACAAGCGGATTCCGTTGGTGAAGGTTCTATGGAGGAACCACGGGCTGGAGGAAGCAACCTGGGAAGTTGAAGAAGAAATTCGAGGAAAATATCCAGACCTGTTCTTAAATCAAGGTATAACTTCGAGGACGAAATTTTCTTAAGGGGGAGAGGATGTGAGGACTCGTATTTTTATTTCTAAAATAGTTATTTTTATGATTATTTACCCTAGTATTAGTTAGTTATATTATTGTTACGAGAATTTCTTTTAAGTTTCGCTTTATCGCGCGCGATTTGGAAGTTCGCGCATTTCGCGTCAAAACGGCTAAGTAAAAATTTAAAATTTATTCTAGACTATTAAGAGTGAATAATTATAGTGTTAAAAGAATTATATTGGAGGTTTAGTGCACAAGTGAAACAAACCCGAGAGAAAACGGATACAAAACCTTCGCGCGCGAGTACTATTTATAGTTGACTTTTGTACAAATCTTAACCACAAAACACTTAAGCTTCCAAGAGAAGCTTCATTCATCATCAACACTCTCTCTTCTCTCCTCAAGCTTCGGCCAAACAGTAAGAAAAAGAAGAGCAAGAGCTCTCTCCATTTCACTTCAATTTTTGCTTCCATTCCATCTCTTAAAGTGCAACTAACTTCGAAACCACTTGAAGATTCACTTGAGCTTGGAGGAAGACACCTTCTTGCAGTTTTTCTTGGGAGTTTTTTGGTCCAAAATTTCTGGTTTTTCAAGAGCTCAGGAGGTATCAATTATCTCCTGTAATCTTTCCATTTTTTTTCTTCAAAGTGGAGCTTCAGTTGCAAGGGTTTGAACCCTACACATGGATTAGGCTAGCGGACTTGAGGAGTTTACTTTCTTCCTTTGAATGTTAGGCTAACGGTCTTGTGGTGACCTCTTGGTAGCGGGCTTAAGGTGTAAATTCTTGATTGTGGTTGTTATGTGTGTAGATGAAAAGATTATGGTTAGAAACGATGGAAAAATTGAAGGAAGATTGCGCTTGGATGATGGCCGAATCTGTCCTATTTTTGCCGTGCCTTTATTTCAAATTTTTTATGCTCAAATGACTGTGAAATTGATGTATATATGTTGTATATGGTGTGTAGAAAGTTTCTACCAAAAATCATTTGAATTGGTTGAGTAAAACTTGAAATTTTGAAATGTGAAGAAACCTGGAAAATGTGTTCTAGCAGCTTGAACAGTGTCTTTTTGATCGAACATATCTCTTTGTACAAAAGTCAAAATTGAGTACCATCTATGGCATTTGAAACTAGACGTTTGTAGCTTTCTAACGGTATAAAATTCACTTTCTAGTTAGAAATGAGTAAATCGTAGTGAGTCGGCAAAGTTACTGTCCTGTTCTGATGGCCTATCCGAGAGAAAGGTAGTAGCTGCATTTTGTAGCTCTATTTTCTCTCACTTATGATTTGATTTTGGAAACAATTTGTTCTGATGAAATGTAACCTTATGATTCTAGTTTCCAAAAACACCAACCATTCACAATTCCAAGTTGTATTGAGTGAGATATGGTCCAATTTCCAAACTGCGACAAAACTGGAAAACACTTCTTTTTGCTGGACGACTAGTTTAGTTGTTTGTGAAATGTTTTAGTTTGAAATTTTGATGTCAACCAACTATCAATTGCTTATGCAATGTTTCTTAGACCTTGGTTTCACAAATGAACCAAAATGGGACTGATTTCATGGTGCAAAATGTTTGAAAAGGGAAAGATAACAAGAAGACAGATTTGTCTTGGAAATTTCTTGAACTTTGGTAGTTTTGTTAACTACCTTTCCGTGCGAGTTTTTACATGAAATTTGATAGAGGAGTAGACCTCATATGGGAGTTTAATTGTACCAAATTTGGTGTCATGATAAGACCATTTAGTTATACAAATGATGTGCCAAAGTTGTTCTTCAAATCTGGAAAATTGACCGAACAGTCTCCAATTTTAGCCAACTTTGAGCTGCTATATCTTGACGCTCAAAACTTCGAATTTAGTTCCGTTTGTTATGTTTGAAACTTTGTTTGAAATTATGATTGTGATACAAATTTCAGAGGCTAGTACTGTGACAGCCCCACCTCACCCAAAGGCGAACCAAAGGGTTCGGCGGACCGCCTGCCCAGCTCTTGCCGGGACTCAGTCGTTCAGTTTAGAGCGATCTAATACGTTTCGGGACATACAAACGCGCGTAACCAAGTCAAAATGTCAAAATAAAAAAATGATACCAGAGTCGGTCATGAATAGTAACCGACCCGTCAAAACCCAACCAAACATCAACCAAATATTTACATGTTGAAATTTAGCAGATACAATCCAAAGTGGCATACCAAAGTGATTCAAAAGTGGATACAAGTATGGTTTGCCAAATCAAAAGGGAAATGGACCCTAAAAGTACATTTAGGGTTTCAATCAATGAGCTATACAAAAGAGATGTCCAACTAGCTCAATTCGGCAACCAATTGTCAAATCCAGTCCAAAAGTATTTATTTTCCTGTAAGGAAAACAAAAAGGAACAGAAAGGGGTGAGCTTGCGCTCAATGAGGTACCAGACATATAGCAGTAAAATCAGGGCATTTCATATTTAACAAATCAGGTACACATGCCAGATGTAAAGGAAAGGAACCAATGATTCAAATAGGAAGGATACAGGTGGCTCTCAGGAGCCAAATTCCCATTTGCGTCACCGAAGCTTTATTGAAATAATAGTTGACACTACGTCAACGCTACAGAAGTAACCAATACCGTAGACTCCACTTTCTTCGACTCCTTCCACCTCACATACCCCCACCGGGCCCGAAATCCAATCAGATCAGAAATGGTAATACTCGAGTATACCGGAATCAAGGGTCTCAATACCCAAAGATCCCAAAATAGACTACCGTGGTTCGTTATCTAATCGACCAGGCCCTTGCCGGCCCGACTCCAGTAACTGGCCACAGGTGTTGAGCTCAGAGGTCACAGAAAGGTCGTTGGATACAAGCTTCCAAACGACGTCAGAACAGATACAGATCCAGATACAGATAACAGATACAGATGCAGATAGCAGATTCAGATACGCCCTCAAAATTGGCATATGAACAGACAAGAGAACGAGTGTGATAAAGTACACCCTCGCCTCTTTTTTTTGAAAACAGTATTTGGTTCCAACAGTCATAAATCAAGTATTTCAGATATTCAGATATTTCACATAACGGGTAGCAGGTAGTGGAACACTCACCGGGGTCAGTACAGATACCTCCCAAAAGAGAGCTTTAATCACCAAGAAACCCTAAAATAATCCAAGGAAAACAATTGAAGGTTCCACTTTCAAAAATCGAGTATATGTGAGGCTCGACTACCAGTCGTATGCCTCGCCAAATAATTACTAAAGCAAGGGTGCAAAACATGATTTTTGGAAACGAAAAGGTAACATGAAGACCTAGGCTCAAACAACCCAAAAGCCCTTCGCTCAAATCACAAGTAAATCCAACTAGCCTTCAAGTAAAATTTCGGCAGCATATCCCTTGTGTTTACCTATTTTCCAGCCATCATGGCTTCATTATTTCCTCAAATCAGTCCCAACATCTCGTACAAAAATAATCTCATTCCCAAAAGCCGTTCACTAGGCTTAATGGCATTCAAGTACAAAATTTAGCTAGGAAATAACCGGATATGAAAGTCAAGCCCTAAACTATTCAAATAAACACAATAAGACTCGATTACAAATCAAAAACCAATGCCAAATACTACCAAAATAGGGTTCCATAAGCACACACAAGCAATAGAGGAAACCAGAAAAATCCGAGAATGGAACTAGCTTTAACCCTGAAAAAAATAGTTTTTGACGTCACTTTGCGGTAATGGTACCAAAGTCACTACGATTGTCGGATGAAGGTCCAAGACCCACCGTTTCGAAGTTAAGAGATTGGGCTACAATATTTCAGAAGGTCACTCAGCCCATTTTCGAGTGTAACCAGGTCAAAAATGCAAGATACTACACCAGAATCACAAAAACAGATTCACAGAACGCATTCTAGCGGAAACATCATAAATCAGGCTATCCAAGTCCAAATCCAGAAATTTCAAAACTAGCTGAAAGCTAATAAACAGGGATACATTTCATCAGAAGGCCTCAACAACCAATTCGGAAGCATTCCTAACCAAAATAACCAATTACAGAAGCAATTCTCCAATTCGGGTAAAACCAGAACAGCAAGGGTAATTTCAACTTTTCTCAAGCTACGCTACTCTGATTGACCTGAAATTTTTTAGACAACTCTAAAATATCATTACCTACAACTTTCATGTTTTAAGCCAAGGCCAATTCGGCCCCTAGCTATGAGCTACAGTACCGGGCAGAATGAAGAACATCAAACCCTAATTTTTTCAATTTTCTTCCAAAACAGCAATTGATTGCAATTAACCACTTTTTCCACCTCCTAGGTCCCTTACATACCATTTCCAATCGTCATACATAGCCACACAATCATATTCATATTAAAACAGAAAAATCCCCAAAAATTATAAAACTTCATCAATTCAACCACAAATCAAGAAATAATCCATAAAATTGCATCTCATACTACCTCTAAGCATGATTTAAGCATCAATAAAGGGAGGAGAGTGGTTCTTCGCAACTCACCTTAGAAACAAGAGAGAGAGAGCAATTAGTCCTCTTAGCTTGCCAAATAACTCCACACAACACCTCACTATCACTTCCTTAATGTTTTCTATGGAGCAAAAACAAGAATCAATGGTTGGTTTTGATGATTTGGAGCAAAGCTTGGAGAGTTTTCTTCCTTTTGCTTAGAGAGAGAGAGAGAGAAAGAGAGAGGGAGAGCCGGCCACAATAATGAAGATTTTTGATGATTTTTGGCAATTTTTGGTTTATTTAAGTCAAAGGGTAAGACAAGAAATAATGGTCAAAAGTTCTCCCAACCCTATGGTGACACTTGTCACCTAATTAATGAATCTCTATCTCTTTGTTCCCTCTCACACCAATCCAAATAGCTTCCTCTAATTATCTCTTAACACCCGGTAAATTAAACCCAGTATCCGAAACTTAACCTAGTTAGCCGAACTTTTCGCACTAGTGGGTCCCACGTCCGGTATACGCTCTTAATTTCTCAAAGACTATTCGATACTAGAAAAATCATCTAAAAACTATATCTGCTCCTTAAAAGTATCTAGAATTTTTCCTAATCATGAAAATGCAGAAAACAAGCCATGAAAGACAATAAAACCTAGAAAGATAATAAAACCTAGAAAATGGAAAAGTTACGGGTTCTCACACTCTCTCCCCCTTAAAGAAATTTCGCCCTCGAAATTTTCTTATCAACGGAATCTATCAAAATCTAAGGTACCCAACGGACCACACCTTCTACGTCCTCAGACGAGTCAGGATCCTGATGGTGTTCTAAAGAGTACACCTGAGCCGGTACCTTGGATTCAGTCCCTTCCTTTTCCGACTGTCCAGGATTAGTCTTAATGGGTTGCGGGGTCCCTTTTCCTTTTCGCAATCGAACTGGGCAGTCAGCAATCCGATGATCGGCACTTCCGCAGCGCAGACATTTTCCCTCTTTCTTCGAACAATTTGCCTCCGTATGAGTTGGCCCTCCGCAATATCCACAGGGACCACGAGTAGCAGAGACCGGTCCCCCCTGAGGGACATCACGCGATACCCCTGGTTGTCGTACTCCCCCGTTTCCCTTTCCAATCTTAGGGGGCGTACTTGTACCTTCTTGCTCAGAGTTACTTCCAGGAAAGCCCATTTTCTTGGCTTGGAAGTTTTTCACCTGCAGCCTCGCGTTCTCTACTCGTTGCGCCTTCTCCACTGCATCGCTGAAGGCGTTAATTTGGGCTACCGCGAGGTCCTTCTGGATTTCTACGTTTAGGCCCTGGACAAATCGCCGTATTCTTCGTTGCTCGGTCATGATGAGTTCAAGGGCAAATTTGGATAGGCAGGTAAATTGGTTCTCGTACTCCGCTACAGATTGGGTCCCCTGACGAAGCCGAATAAACTCATCTTCCTTCCGTTCCTGGACTAGAGGAGGGAAGAATTTCGCGTTGAACTCCCGCATAAAATTCACCCAGGTCCTGGGCATTTGTTCTCGTTCCCATTTTTGCCGAATAACGTTCCACCAGGAATGGGCCGCCCCTTCTAGTTGGAAGACGGCAAAAGTCACCTGCCTTTCTTCGGTGTAATGCAGGGCCGCAAAGATATCCACCATCTTCTCGAGCCACCTTTCGGCGACATCCGGGTCGGGCCCCCCTAGAAACTTGGGTGGAGCAAACTTTTGAAATCTTTCGAGTTCTCTGTCCTCGCTCTCGGTATGGTTACCAGGGTTTCCAGGATTAGGGTTCGGATTTTGGCCATGTTGTTGCACCACTTGTGCCAGCAAGTTGGTCATTTGCTGCATAGCGGCAGCTATTTGCACATTGGGGTCAACCCTCGGTTCAGGATTAGGTCCAGATGAGGTTTCCCCAGCACCCCGGTCCGGCGTGGGTTGCCTACGCCCGCGCCCACGTCCTCGGCCACTACGTGTGCCCTCCATTAATCAAAGTCAATCTAGGGGTGCAAAGATAATATTAAAGATAATTATAAGCATGAGCTACACACAATCAAAAGCATATATACACACAACTGGACCGAACCAGTCACACAGTAGCAGTCAATTAGATACAAATATGAGAGATCCATGAAAGTAGCGGGATCATCCGAAAGTACTATAAACAGACTAGGTCACGAGTACCAAAATAACTCATGAAGAGCTTTTCCCCCTCTAGGGCTCCGTCCATAATCTACGACAACAACACCATCTATATCTTAATCAAAGTTGATCACGCTTACCCATACCCAAATAGACCAAACGAAATTCCATAATAATCGCTTTTCGAGTTCCAAGAAATAAGTCCTTTCTAACCTAGGCTCTCATCTCTTTCGTATCCGGGCGCAAGAATCTTATCTAAGATAATTCACAACTCAAGCCGGCCGGTCCCAAGTGTAAATCATCCATATTAAAGATTCCTACCCGAGATACTTATCTGTCGTCCTTAAGTTCCATGATAAAGATTTTTACACTTATAACATGCCCCGTTCATAACTTACGCTCAAACGAACACTTAGACATATCCATGAAATCAGGACCATAACACCACTTAGCCCAAGCTCACTCCGCGCAGAGACCACGCGAAGTGGCTCTGATACCACCTGTGACAGCCCCACCACACCCAAAGGCGAACCAAAGGGTTCGGCGGACCACCTGCCCAGCTCTCGCCGGGACTCAGTCGTTCAGTTTAGAGCGATCTAATACGTTTCGGGACATACAAACGCGCGTAACCAAGTCAAAATGCCAAAATAAAAAAATGATACCAGAGTCGGTCATGAATAGTAACCGACCCGTCAAAACCCAACCAAACATCAACCAAATATTTACATGTTGAAATTTAGCAGATACAATCCAAAGTGGCATACCAAAGTGATTCAAAAGTGGATACAAGTATGGTTTGCCAAATCAAAAGGGAAATGGACCCTAAAAGTACATTTAGGGTTTCAATCAATGAGCTATACAAAAGAGATGTCCAACTAGCTCAATTCGGCAACCAATTGTCAAATCCAGTCCAAAAGTATTTATTTTCCTGTAAGGAAAACAAAAAGGAACAGAAAGGGGTGAGCTTGCGCTCAATGAGGTACCAGACATATAGCAGTAAAATCAGGGCATTTCATATTTAACAAATCAGGTACACATGCCAGATGTAAAGGAAAGGAACCAATGATTCAAATAGGAAGGATACAGGTGGCTCTCAGGAGCCAAATTCCCATTTGCGTCACCGAAGCTTTATTGAAATAATAGTTGACACTACGTCAACGCTACAGAAGTAACCAATACCGTAGACTCCACTTTCTTCGACTCCTTCCACCTCACATACCCCCACCGGGCCCGAAATCCAATCAGATCAGAAATGGTAATACTCGAGTATACCGGAATCAAGGGTCTCAATACCCAAAGATCCCAAAATAGACTACCGTGGTTCGTTATCTAATCGACCAGGCCCTTGCCGGCCCGACTCCAGTAACTGGCCACAGGTGTTGAGCTCAGAGGTCACAGAAAGGTCGTTGGATACAAGCTTCCAAACGACGTCAGAACAGATACAGATCCAGATACAGATAACAGATACAGATGCAGATAGCAGATTCAGATACGCCCTCAAAATTGGCATATGAACAGACAAGAGAACGAGTGTGATAAAGTACACCCTCGCCTCTTTTTTTTGAAAACAGTATTTGGTTCCAACAGTCATAAATCAAGTATTTCAGATATTCAGATATTTCACATAACGGGTAGCAGGTAGTGGAACACTCACCGGGGTCAGTACAGATACCTCCCAAAAGAGAGCTTTAATCACCAAGAAACCCTAAAATAATCCAAGAAAAACAATTGAAGGTTCCACTTTCAAAAATCGAGTATATGTGAGGCTCGACTACCAGTCGTATGCCTCGCCAAATAATTACTAAAGCAAGGGTGCAAAACATGATTTTTGGAAACGAAAAGGTAACATGAAGACCTAGGCTCAAACAACCCAAAAGCCCTTCGCTCAAATCACAAGTAAATCCAACTAGCCTTCAAGTAAAATTTCGGCAGCATATCCCTTGTGTTTACCTATTTTCCAGCCATCATGGCTTCATTATTTCCTCAAATCAGTCCCAACATCTCGTACAAAAATAATCTCATTCCCAAAAGCCGTTCACTAGGCTTAATGGCATTCAAGTACAAAATTTAGCTAGGAAATAACCGGATATGAAAGTCAAGCCCTAAACTATTCAAATAAACACAATAAGACTCGATTATAAATCATAAACAATGCCAAATACTACCCCAATAGGGTTCCATAAGCATATACAAGCATTAGGGAAAACCAGAAAATCCGGAAATGCAACTAGTTGTAACCCTGAAAAAAATAGTTTTCGACCTCATTTTGCGGTAATGGTACCAAAGACACTACGATTATCGGATGAAGGTACAAAACCCACCGTTTCGAAGCTAAGAGATAGGGCTACAATATTACAGAAGGTCACTCAACCCAGTTTCGAGTGTAACCAGGTCAAAAATGCAAGATACTACACCAGAATCACAAAAATAGATTCACAGAACGCATTCTAGCGGAAACATCATAAATCAGGCTATCCAAGTCCAAATCCAGAAATTCCAAAACCAGCTGAAAGCTAAGAAACAGGGATACATTTCATCAGAAGGCCTCAACAACCAATTCGGAAGCATTCCTAACCAAAATAACCAATTACAAAAGCAATTCTCCAATTCGGGTAAAACCAGAACAGCAAGGGTAATTTCGACTTTTCTCAAGCTACGCTACTCCGATTGACCTGAAATTTTGTAGGCACCTCTAAAATCTCATTCCCTACAATTTCATGTTTTAAGCCAAGGCCAATTCGGCCTCTAACTAGGAGATACAAAACCTGGCAGAATGAAGAACATCAAACCCTAATTTTTTTTTCTTCCAAAACAGCAATTGATTGCAATTAACCACTTTTTCCACCTCCTAGAGTCCTTAAACATCATTTCCAATCATCATATATAGCCACACAATCATGTTCATATTAAAACAGAAAAATCCCCAAAAATTATAATACTTCATCAATTCAACCACAAATCAAGAAATAATCCATAATATTGCATCTCATACTACCACTAAGCATGATTTAAGCATCAATAAAGGGAGGAGAGTGGTTCTTCACAACTCACCTTAGAAACAAGAGAGAGAGAGCAATTAGTCCTCTTAGCTTGCCAAATAACTCCACACAACACCTCACTATCACTTTCTTAATGTTTTCTATGGAGCAAAAACAAGAATCAATGGTTGGTTTTGATGATTTGGAGCAAAGCTTGGAGAGTTTTCTTCCTTTTGCTTAGAGAGAGAGAGAGAAAGAGAGAGGGAGAGCTGGCCACAATAATGAAGATTTTTGATGATTTTTGGCAATTTTTTTGGTTTATTTAAGTCAAAGGGTAAGACAAGAAATAATGGTCAAAAGTTCTCCCAACCCTACGGTGACACTTGTCACCTAATTAATGAATCTCTATCTCTTTGTTCCCTCTCACACCAATCCAAATAGCTTCCTCTAATTATCTCTTAACACCCGGTAAATTAAACCCAGTATCCGAAACGTAACCTAGTTAGCCGAATTTTTCCGAACTTTTCGTACTAGTGGGTCCCACGTCCGGTATATGCTCTTAATTTCTCAAAGACTATTCGATACTAGAAAAATCATCTAAAAACTATATCTGCTCCTTAAAAGTATCTAGAATTTTTCCTAATCACGAAAATGCAGAAAACAAGCCATGAAAGATAATAAAACCTAGAAAATGGAAAAGTTACGGGTTCTCACAAGTTCACTTTTTGTGAATTATGCCGAATTTCCAAAGTTTGTCGAGAAACATGATCGAAACTGTCTTGTATGCTCAAGTCAGCCACTTTGAGCTGAAATTTGAATGTCTTACGTTTAGAATCTTTAAAAAGTGTCTTCTAGGAACTTTTAGTACTTTGAACCAAGATTCCAACGGTATAACGTTTTCCAATTTTGGACCTATTGAGTGCAAGTTCTGGTTTTTCTAAGTTTGACGTGCAAAACTGAAATTTTTCGACTCGATGGGAAATGAGTTTTTGGAAACTCTTCCCTATCCTTTGATATTGATTGACCGTTTTAAACTCAATTTCATAGAGGAAATCGGTTTTCCTTGTGTTAATAAATCCTCACTTTCGAACCTTTATTTTGAGTTATTAAGGTTCTTTGTTTGAAGTATTGACTAGTCTGAATGAGTGTACCTTCTTTATTGATAAATACATGGTTGTGAGTGAGAATACTTATTAATTGTCTAGGTGCTCAAGGAGATCTGCAAGAGAATCTCGAAGCGGACGCCTAACGACTTAATTGTGTGACAGCCCCACCTTCCCCTAAGGCGAACCAGAGGGGTTAGCGGATTGCCTGCCCAGCTCTCGCCAGGACTAATAGTGCAGTTAGAGCGATCTATTGCGTTCCAGAACTTCTAACGCGCGTAAACAAGTCACAATGGCAAAATAACCCAAAATAAAAAAAATGAAATCCGGAGTCGGCTATGAATAGTAACCGACCCGTCAGAACCCAACCAAACATCAAAGAGACATATACAACATCAAATTCAGCGTTTACAAGCCAAAATGGAATAGGAAAGTTACTCAAAAATTAATACATGTACAGTTGCCAAAATAAAAGTGAAAACGGCCCCAAAGGCACATTTAGGGTTTCAATTCATAAACTATACAAGAGAGATATTCATTTAGTTCATTCGGCAACCAATTATCAAAAGTCATTCCAAAAGCAGTCAGATTCCTGTAAGGAAAACAAAAGGAACGGGGTGAGCTAATTGCCCAGTGAGATAGTACCACTCAAACAACCAAGTTCATATAAGCATCAAGCTTTTCATTCAAAATCATCAGAAGTAAACAAAGGCACACATTAATGGTAGTGACAAAAGGATACGGGCGGCTCTCAAGAGCCCTTTTCCGTATTTGCATTCTTGATCGAAGTTCATTGACTCTCCATCAATGTTTAAAAGTAACCAACCGTAGACCCCACTTTACTTCCATTCCTTCCACCCAACATACCCCTACCGGGCTCGAACTCCAAACACTTGCACTTTGGTATTACTCGAGTATACCGGAATCGAGAGTCTCTCATACTACAAGATTCCATATAACATTTCCCCAAGGATCATTAATTGGCACGACCAAGCCCTCGCCGGCTCGATTCAATCAACTACCAATGGGGTTGAGCTCAAAGATAACAATTGTAGTCGTTGGATACTCGTCCAAACGACATCAAGCCATGTACTTTCATTTCATGTAACATTTCGTATAACATTCCAATAACATAGTAAACAATAGTGAGAGTGATAAAGTACGCTCTCACTTCAATCAATTCACATTCAATTCACTTCAAGCAATTCACATTCAAAGCCATATAGTAACACACAAGTGAGTAGTACACTGCACTTCCGTCAAAAGAACGTTGTGCACCAACGTCACGCCCTAAAACATGCAAACAAGTACAATGAGACTCGATAACGAGTCATAAACCAATGCGAAATACAACCCCAATAGGGTTCCATAAGCATATACAAACATTATAGGAAACCAGAAAATGCGGTAATGGCACCCAAGGCACTACGATTACCGGATGAAGGTGCAAGACCCACCGTTTCGAAGCTAAAGACAGGGCTACAACATTACAGAAGGTCACTCAACCCAGTTTTGAGTGCAACCAGGTCAAAAATGCGAGATACTACACCAGAATCACAAAAACAGATTCACAGAACGCATTCTAGCGGAAACATCATAAATCAGGCTATCCAAGTCCAAATCCAGAAATTCCAAAACCAGCTAAAAGCTAAGAAATAGGGATACATTTAATCAGAAGACCTAAACAACCAATTCTGAAGCAATTCCAGCCAAAACAACCAATTACTGGCTCAATTCTTACATTCGGATAAAACCAGAACAGCAAGGGTGATTTCGACTTTTCTCATTCTACGCTACTCCGATTGACCTAAAAATTTTTAGGCACCTCTAAAATGTCATTCCCTACAACTTTAATGTTTTAATCCAAGGCCAATTCGGCCTCTAACTAGGAGCTATAAATTCGGGCAGAATGTTCCCTAACCAAAACCTAACTTTCCAAAATTTCTTCCAATTCAGCAATTGTTTGCAATTAACCACTTTTCCCACCTCTTAGAGTCATTATATACTATTTCCAATCATCGTAGATAGTCACACAATCATGCTCATATTAAAACAGAAAAATCCCCAAAAATAATAAAACTTCATCACTACAACCACAAATCAAGAAATAATCCATAAACTTGCATCTCATACTACCACTAAGCATGATTTAAGCATCAATTAAGAGAGGAGAGTAGTTCTTCACAACTCACCTTAGAAACAAGCGAGAGAGAGAGCAATAGGTCCTCCTAGCTTTCCAAATAACTTCACAAATCAACTCACTAACACTAATTGAAGAGGTTTTATGGAGAAATTGCAAGTTTCAAAGGTTGGTTGGATGGATTTGAGCTAAATGGAAGCAAAACTTGAAGAGTTTCTTCCTTTCTTTTTGAGAGAAAGAGCCGGCCACAATGAAGAGCAAAATGGAGAAATTTTGGTTGTTTTTTTATTTATTTAGTCAATTGGTAAGACCATGAATAGTGGTCTTAAAGGTAAACCCACTCAAATGGTGTCACTTGTCACCTTTTAGTCAATACTTACCTAACTTGTCTCTCTTATACCAATCCACTTAGCACCCTCTACTTATCTCTTAACACCCGGTAAATTAATTCCAGTATTCAAAACTTAACCTAGTTGGCCGAATTTTTCTGAACTTCTCGCACTAGTGGGTCCCACGTCCGGTATACGCTCTTAATTTCTCAAAATCTATTTAATACTAGAAAAATCATCTAAAACCTATATCTGCTCCTTAAAATTATCTCGAACTGTTTCTAATCACGAAAATGCAGAAAACAAGCCATGAAAATCCTAAAACCTAGAAAATAACAAATTACGGGTTCTCACAAATTGCTCGTTCACTCACTCTTATCTTGACTTGGTGAGTGTCAAGTGTGTGAAAAATTGTTACGTGCTTTATTGTTATTATTGATTGAGTATGTTGAATATGTCGGGTCGAGTGTGTACTTTATCGCACTCGTTCTCGTTTAAATGAAGTGTATTTGAATTGCTTGGAGTGAATTGTCAAGTGTATTAAGTGAAGTGTTGAAATGGTTAAATATGCTATGGTTGCATATGTCGATTGGAGTGAATCTCCTCGACTTCTAGTGATAATAGCAGGGGACGCCCAAATCTCATTGGCCGACCTTGCGACTCGAGCCGGCATGGGCTTGGTCGAAAAGTTTGGTGAGCCATAGGAAAAGTGTATAAGCTTGATCTATTGGAGAGATCTCACTTGGCATACTCGAGTAGTATCACCTTATATAAAAGACGTACAGGCTCGGAGCAGGGGGAGAAACGATGAACGGGGAGAGTGTAAGTGAAGTTCTACGGATTATAACCTACCCGATTGACGGAGTGTCAACTCGTGGAGGTACTAGATCGAGCAAGTGGAACATAGCTCCTGAGAGCTCCTGTATCCTTATCAAGTGTGTTTTATTGTTGATTGTGACTTACTTGAATTTTACAGCTTTCATTCTTGTTCAAGTGTTATTGTTATTTGAACTACATGTTTTGCATGTTTCTTGGCCTCACGAGCATCCGCTCACCCCGTTAGTTTTGTTTTCCTTAACAGGAGCTGAACTGGAAAGGATTATGGAAAAGCCTACTTGATGCTCTTTTGGCTAGAATTTTGGAATGTATTTGTCTAGACATCTTTTGGAAAATTGTATATTTTGGAAAGTGGATGTATTTTGAACTTGTGGTATAAGATTGGATATTTATATATGGAAGCGGCTTCTCTTTCATACTCCGTCTCGTCTTATTAGTTATTATGGTATTAAGCTTGAATGGGAATTGTACCAAGTCCTGGCGAGAGCTGAGCAGGCGTCCCGCCGATACCCTTTGGTTTGCCGTAGGGAGAAGTGTGGGCATCACAAAGGCATTACCTCTACGGGGTGACGTTTGAGATTTTCACCGAGCACAAAAGTCTTAAGTATTTGTTTTCCTAAAAAGAGCTGAATTTGAGACAACGTAGGTGGATGAAATTTTTGGAAGACTATGATTGTACGATCAATTATCACCCTAGGAAAGCTAATGTGGTGGCAGATGCTTTAAGTCATCAAGTGCAGGTGGCAGGATTGATGATTAAAGAATTGCACTTGTTGGAAGAGGTTAGTTGTTGGAATCTCCGACTCGAATCGAGAAAAGTAATTCTGGGGAACATTGTCGTGAAATCCACTTGTTGGAACATATCAAGGAAGCTCAGGAGAAGGACTTTGAAGTGCAAAAGTGGTTGGAAAAAGTTAATAAAGGAGAAAAGTCAGATTTTAATCTGGGAGTGAATGGTATACTAAAATTTCGGAATCGTATAGTAGTGCCAAAGGACGAAGTGTGAGGACTTGCAAAATTCTTCATATTTTCTTAAAATTACCTTTTATTTTGAATAAATTACTTTATAATATCTTTACTACTCATTTACTCCCTAATAGTTGCAATAAATCATAGAATCAAGAGTTTCATCTTTCGTTTTATAATTAGCGTAAATTAGGGTTTTTGCGTATTTTGATAGTGTGATTAATTGGTGAGGTGTGTGTATTAAATTTGGTGGTTAAGAGTGAGTTTTAGATATGGGAAGTGTGTGATTAGAAGTGCTATTAAGAAATTAGTGAATCATAAGTTAAAATACTAATACGCGCGAGTACACCACTTGACCCGACGTGCACCGTTTGCTACCGATCGAGTACACCACTTGACCACTACTTTCTTACCCTAATCTTCTTATTTTTATTTCATCTATTCCTCCCTAAATTACCCCTTAATCCAGCCATCTTTGTTGACTAAGGAAAAGGAAAGAAAAGAAAAAAAATGAGATGGAATCTTATGGTGACACTTGTTGGAAACCTAGAGTGCTTTGACCAAGTAAATTTTCCTTCCTTCTTATCTTTCTTCTTGGCTGATTTTTCTTCATTTCTTGTTGGTCTTGGCCGTGAGTTTAGGAGAGAAAAGAGAGGAAGAAAGCTTGCAACTTCAACCCTTGAATCAAGCTTGTTTGAGTGAAATCAATAAAACCAAACCGATTAAGCATGCCTCTTGGTGATTGGAAGGCTTGGTGTGCTGAAATTTTGGGAAGATAGTAGTTTGTTTCTCACTTACAATGAGCTTTTGGAAGGTATAAGGCTTGACCTTGCTTTTCTCTTGTTTAATCTTGTTAAAGTTGGTATAGAAGTTCTTAATCTTGGCTCGTAATGGTTAATTTCATAGTTTTTGATGGTAAGGTGGAATTTTCAGCTATGGTTAGTAATTTTCAATTTTGTTTAATGTTGTTTATCTAGCATATGATGTTAATGATCTTGGATAGAGACTTCGGGTAGTGATTAAAGACATGAATGTTACTTTTAAGCATTGAAACATCAAATTCCAGCAATTGTAGTGATTCTGCCCTGTTTTTGGAACCAAACGGACCTGCATATTCGTCCATGATAAAGGCCAAATCAGCTCTTGTGAACAACATGAAAGTTGTAGGACATTGAGTTAGATATCTACCTGCAAAATTTCAGATCAATCAGAGCACTGTATCTTATGAAATGACTAAAATACCCCTAATTGCCCAAATGCCCTGTTTAACCGACAGCTTTCTATTTTCTCTAAGATTTCATATTTTGACCTTGAAAATGCAAGAACTGGGTGTCAATGTCTTCATAGAAAATGTAGGTATCTGTCTTAGCTTCGAAATGCCATAAAATTTACCCCAATCTGATAAGCGTATCTTCAGTTGTGACCGAAATGCCGGAAGATGTCAAACCTGTTACTTAGCTATTTGTCTTTAAAACTAGTTTCCAGCTTTGGTCTTAGTGATTTCATTGTTAGAATTGACTTATATTTGGATGATATTGAGCCTAGTTGAAGAGCTATTGTGTTAAGATTGCTTATGTATTGAATTTGGGCTGAGTTGAGGAAAATAATGAAGCCATAAGTGGCTGGAAAATAGCTAAACACAAAGGGCATGCTTTCCAAATTTTTGCTCCAGGGTTAGACGAGTGAACTTGGGACTTGAGCAACGACTCGAGGTTGAAGCGAACTTTGCTTGTTTATGGTATTTGAGTTTTCTTTAGTAAGAGGTACATAAGTTAAAATTTTTGTCGACACTCGTACCCTTTAACAAGTAAAAGTAGCGACCCTTTAAAAAATGATTTTCTCGAGTTTTTATACTAAGTATGACTTCAAGAGCATAAATCACTTCTCTATCGAAACTAAAAAAGCGAGCATGAGTTTTCTAGAGTTTGATAAGCTGTATGACCACTACTTAAACAAGTTTCATTTATTTTATTTTCTTGAAACGAAACTCCTATGTTTCAAACTCTAGAGAGTTTTACATTCTTAAATGATATTTTATCGCAGATTTCAACTCCAACCAAGGAGTTGGACCTGAACGTGATTTTGAAAAGAACTAGACCTTTGGTGAGTGCTTCCAAATACATGAATTGAACTTGATACTTGTTTTAAATTCTTTACCAATGTGATCGGATAATATTTGCTTGGTTTGGTCAGGCAAGGGTGCACTTTATCGTACTTGCCCTAATGTGATATATACTTGTTCATTTGTTGCAATTGACTTGATATACTTGTGCTTGTAAGTGCTGAGCGGCCACATGTACTACACTCAATCCGAGTGGGAGGTGCCTCTCATTCCCGCTCCGTACTATTTTCGTGATTAAGTCGATTGGAGACGTTATCTCATCGACTATACTCACTTCTTGGGGACCCAAACCCCACTGCCTAGTTAATCGCGTCGAGTCGGCAAGGGCTTGGTCGATTAGATAACAAACCGTTGGTATCTTGTTTTGTCGAGTGGAGTGATACCTCCTCGACTAATTGGTATGCTCGAGTATTACCACACTTGTTTAGTTTGGTGTTCGGGCCCGGTAAGGGGGTTGAATGTTGGACGGATTGGCGTTAAGCGGAGTACTACTGAATTGGTTACTTTACTCGATAATTGACAGAGTGTCAACTACTACTTGATCAAGCTCTGGTGAAGCAACGAGAATTTGGCTCCTGAGAGCCATCTGTATCCTTACACGTTGAAATGATTATTACTTGTCGTGTTATTGTTTCTTTTTAAAAACTTTACACTCGCTCATTTTGATATTTGCTACTTGAAGTGTTATTACTCATTTTCTTGACTTGTTATGCTCGCTACTTTGTTACTTTGATACTTTCACTTTTAATTAATGGTCAACTTGCTATTTGGAACCTCACTGAACTTTAGCTCACTCTATTAGATTTGTTTTCTTTACAGGGGGTACCAGCAAGGCGTGAGACGGGTATAGGCTAGCATAGTCTAGTTTTTGAAATTTTTGCAATTGTACTCGCGCTAGTGCTCGATTAGGACTGAATGTATCTGGAACTCATATCTTTTGATATATTTGGGATTGTATGGATGATTGAAATAGAAATGAATGTATTTGTATGTTCCAAACTTGGGAACTGTTATTTCTTTTACTCTCGAGGTTGCAACCTATTTTCTTGAAGTGAGCGAGTGAGTCCTGGCAAGAGCTGGGCAGGCGGTCCGCTAAACCCTGGGGTAAGCCCTAGGGGGAGGTGGGGTAGTCACAAATGGTATTAGAGCTCTTATCGAGCTTGTGTTGGGAGAGGGTTCTCGGATTGTGGGAATTGGCTTGTTAAGTGTGGAACAAATGTCTATTGTTGAGGACATTAGATATGTATGTCGGGTAAGAATCTAAAAAATGGTTGATTTCCTCTCGAGACTAGCTAATTCGAGTGGTGAATTATCATATTTTCGGATTCCTGTACCCAAGTTCCAAAGAGTGATACCTTTACGATAAGTCGATATCCCGAATAATATTAGGATAAGTCTGGATGGCGAAAGCGAAGGCACGGGGAATGCGAATAGTTCGGACAAGGAAGATATTGAAGATATTAGTGAAATTTGGGACCCTTATTATTCACGTGTACGTACTTGGTTGTACTTATTCACGTGCCTGAGCAATACCTAGGGTTAATGTCCTATAGGGTATGTGACTTATTATGTTATGTATATAAAGAGAGTATTTTATTTTAAATGTGTTCTATTGTTTTCACTTTATGAGTTGGAAATGCTTTTATCGAGCTTTATAGCTACTTTATTTGGTTTATACTTATCTCGTCTATTTTTCACAAGAGGTATGAAGGGTAGGAGAAGTCGGGGCCGTGAAACTAGCCGAGGACGCGGTTCTAGCCGTGGCCATGGGACTAGACAGGCATAAGAAATAGTATGGGAATCGAGAGAGGAGAGAGGTGAAACGGTTGAGCCACAACCTGGACCCCGAGCTGAAGGGGGGATCAGATAGCAACAGTAATTCAGTAAATGACTAATATTCTTGCTCGACTAGTAGAGCAGTAGGGTCAAGCCCCTGTTAATCAACCTAGGGACCCTGACATGGGACAAGACAGGGCCCTAGAGAGATTTCAAAAGTTTTCTCCTCCTATGTTTTTTGGAGGATCGGACCCCGAAGCAGCTGAAAGGTGGTTAGAGACGATGATCAACATTTTCGCTGCTTTAAACTATACGGAAGATAGGCAGGTGACTTTTGCTGTATTTCAGTTTGAGGGACCAGCTAGAGCCTGGTGGAACCTGATAAGGGCTAAGTGGGAGAGAGAAGGGACAACATGGACCTGGTTGAACTTTGTGCGTGAGTTTAATGAGAAATATCTCCCACCAATAGTTCAGGAGAAAAATGAGGACAATTTCATTAGGTTACGTTAGGGAAGCTTAAGTGTATCTGAGTATGAGACTCAGTTCACCAAGTTATCGAAATTTGCTCCTGAATTGATAGCTACAGAGCAAAGGAGGGTGAGAGGGTTTGTGCAAGGATTGAACGTAGAAATACAAGAAGCCTTGGCGGCTGGGCAAATTAATGCTTTCACCAAGGTTCTTGAGAAAGCCCAGAGGATAGAGATTGGAAGGGCACAAGTAAGGCTTTTCATGTAAGAAAGAAAAGTGTGCTTAGTGGAGACCAAGGGTAGGAACAAGGTGATCTAGGTATACCATCCTCTAAGGTGGATCGAGGAGATGGTAGTGAGAAAATTTTGGGGACACCTAAGGAAGTTACTTCAAGAGGGGCCCCAGGTGGAAGGGGACAAGCAAGAGGTACCACGCAGGGAGGTCAGACCTCAGCCCCACAAGTATCTTGTGGGTATTGTGGGAAATCCAACCACACAGAAGATAATTGCTGGCGAAAGGCTCGAAAGTGTTTACGGTTTGGAAGCACTGAGCACCAGATCGCCAATGTCCACTAAGTAGTGATATCCAGCCAGCTGACAACTCAAACCCTAAACAACCAAATGTGGGAGGGAATAGATCTAGAATGTTTGCCAGAGTGTATACCATAAACTACCGGCAAGTGCCTAATCCGTCTAAAGTGGTAGAATGTATGATTCATGTTTTCCATTGTCTGGCTAAAATTTTGACTAATGAGGAGATCTAGGAGTTAGAGACGGACATGCAAGAAGAATACCCTGAGCTATTTACAAATAAATGTATGAATTTCGAGGTCGAAATTCTTTTAAGGGGGAGAGAGTATGAGGACTTGCAAAATTCTTCATATTTTCTTAAAATTCCCTTTTATTTTGAATAAATTACTTTCTAATATCTTTACTACTCATTTACTCTCTCAATAGTTGCAATAAATCATAGAATAAAGAGTTTCATCTTTAGTTTTATAGTTAGCGTAAATTAGGGTTTTTGCGTATTTTGGTAGTGTAATTAATTGGTGAGGTGTGTGTATTAAATTTGGTGGTTAAGAGTGAGTTTTAGATAAGGGGAAGTGTGTGATTAGAAGTGCTATTAAGAAGTTAGTGAAGCATAAGTTAAAATACTAATACGCGCGAGTTAAGGAAAATCGGCTTGAACCGACGTGCACTGTTTGCTACCGATTAAGTACACCACTTGATCACTACTTTGTTACCCTAATCTTCTTGTTTTTATTTCATCTAATCCTCCATAAATTACCCCTTAATCCAGCCATCTTTGTTAACTAAGGAAAAGGAAAGAAAAGAAAAGAAAAAAAATGAGATGGAATCTTATGGTGACACTTGTTGGAAACCTAGAGAGCTTTGACCAAGTAAATTTTCCTTTCTTCTTATCTTTCTTCTTAGCTGATTTTTCTTCATTTCTTATTGGTCTTGGCCATGAGTTTAGGAGAGAAAAGAGAGGAAGAAAGCTTGCAACTTCAACCCTTAACTCAAGCTTGTTTGAGTGAAATCAATAAAACCAAACTAATTAAACTTACCTCTTTGTGATTGGAAGGCTTGGTGAGCCAAAATTTTGGGAAGATAGTGGTTTATTTCTCACTTACAAGGAGCTTTTGGAAGGTATAAGGCTTGACCTTGCTTTTCTCTTGTTTAATCTTGCTAAAGTTGGTCTAGAAGTTCTTAATCTTGGCTCGTAATGGTTAATTTCGTAGTTTTTTATGGTAAGGTGAAATTTTCAGCTAGGGTTTGTAATTTTCAGTTTTGATTAATGTTGTTTATCTAGTATATGATGTTGATGTTGATGAATGTTACTTTTAAGCATTGAAACATCAAATTCCAACAATTTGTAGTGATTCTGCCCTGTTTTTGGAACCAAACTGACCTGCATATTCGTCCATGATAAAGGCCAAATCAGCTCTTCTGTAAAAAATGAAAGTTGTAGGGAATTAAGTTAGCTATCTACCTAGAAAATTTCAGCTCAATCGAAGCACTGTATCTTGTGAGATGTGGTTTGATTGCAAAAGTACAACAAAGCTAGGAAACTGGACAGTTTTTCCTTTCTTGTTGGCTGAATGATCAAACTTGTTTTGGGATGTTTTGTTTCGAAAATTTTGATGGCAATTGCTTATTAAATGTTTATAGGATCTTGGTTTAAAAAATGGACCAAATTGGGGTTGTTTTCATTGTACAAAACTTTTGAAAGGAAAGAAAGGGGTCGAGTTGGCAGTTTGCCTTAAGAATTTCCCAAACTTTAGCCGTTTTGTTAACTGCCTTCCCACGTGAGTTTTTGCATGAAATTTGATAGAGAGGTATACCACATACGGAAGTTTAAGTGCCAAATTTGGTGTAATTTCAATAACCTTTCGATATCCAAATGATGCTACAAAAATGGCTTTTCAAATCTGGAAATTCACTGTTCAAGTAGTGAAAATTAACTGATTTTGAATTGTTATATCTTAATACTCAAGACTCCGAATTTAGTTCCGTTTGTCGTGTTTGGAACTTTTATTGTGTTACAAATTTCAAGGGCTGATTCACTTTTTGTGAATTATGCCGAATTTCCAAAGATTGCTGAAAAACCAAGACTGGTTCAAATCTGTCCTCTTGGAACTGAAACTTTGAGTTGAAAAATGAGTGCTTTCTGTTTAGAATCTTGGTAAAGTGTCTCCTAGAAACTTTTAGTACTCCGAACCTAGTTTCCAATGGTGTATAGTTTTCCATTTTTGGACATGCCAAACTCAAGACTCGATTTTTTTCAAATTTGTCACTTAAAGCTGAAAATTTTCGATTTCTTATGAAATGAGTTTTTGAGGACTCGTCACCTTATCTTGATATTGATAAACCGTTTAAACCCTGTGATACCCCGACTTTTAGGATATTACGGTTTCTATATTTTATTTTTTGTTTTAGGAGATTGTTTTGTTTTAAAGATTAGAAACCTTAAATTCTAATCAAAAGGAAAAAAAAACCCTAGTTTACTTGTGACTACCCGGTTTTCCTTAAATCCCTTATATTTTAATCGAAACCATAATTGTAACCAATGAAATTGTAAAATCCCTCATATTTTTCTTAAAATTCCTTTTATTTAGCATTTATTCCTTTCTAATAGCTTTACTACTCATTCACACCCTCAGTAATTACAATCCACCATAGAATCAAGGGTTTTCCCTTTAGGTTCTTCGTTCGGGTAAATTAGGGCTTTTTGCGTATTTTGACCGTGTGCTCACTCGGTGAGATGTGTGCACTAAATTTGGTGATTAAGAGTGAGTTTTAGATGATATTAAGTGTGTGATTAGAAGTGATAATAATAAGTTAGTGAATTATAAGTTAAAACCCTAGTATACACGATTTAAAGAAAATCGGCTCGAACCGAAGGGTACCGTTTGTTACCGGGTAAACACACCACTTTATTACCTTAATCTTCTCATTTTATTTCAGCTAATTAACCCTCAAAATATCTCATACATCAACCACAATATTTGACCAAGAAAACAAGAGAAAAGAAAAAAAATTACGGTTCTGGTTTGGTATTCTGCATTTTTGACCTAGTTGTGCTAGGATTTGGACTGAGTGGCCTTCTACATTGTTGTAGCCCTGTCTTTTAGCTTCGAGATGGTGGGTCTTACACCCTCATCCGATAAGCGTAGAGTATTTTGTGCCATTACCGCAAAAGGAGGACAAAAACTGTTTTTTTGTTGAGGTCAAGTTAGTGCATTGCTGAAATTTCTGGTTTGCAATAATGCTTGTATATGTTGATAAAACCCTATTGGGGTTGTGATTGGCATTGCTTTATGACTCGTTATCGAGTCTCATTGTACTTGTTTACGTGTTCTAGGGCGTGACGGTGGTTCACGACATTCTCTTGACGGAAGTGCTTGAAACAACACTTAATTGATAAGTGAGTATACTACTCACTTTAATGGTACAATGTGGCTTTGTTATATGTGAATGTGATGCCTTGAAGGCTTATTTGGCTATTGGAAGTGATTGAGGTGAGGGTGTACTTGACCGCCCTCACCCCCTTGTGATTCCATTCATGACTGTTTACCGTTTCACTGAAATACTGCACTTGCTATATGAGATATTGAATTCCATTCATGGAAAACTGATTTGGTGTCGTTTGGACGAATATCCAACGGCCTTACTGTGTTACTGAGCTCAACCCCGTAGGTAGTCAATTGAATCGAGCCGGCGAGGGCTTGGTCGTGAAAATTGACATGCCACGGGGACTGTACTGGGGAATCTTGTAGTAATGAGACTCTTGGTTCCGGTATACTCGAGTATTACCAAAAGCTACTGATTGGAGTGCGGGCCCGGTTGGGGTATGTTTGGTGGAAGGAATGGGAGTGAAGTGGGTTCTACGGTTGGTACTCATAAACGTTGACGGAGAGTCAATGAGATCGGATCAAGAATGTAAGCGTGGAAATGTGTGACAGCCCCACCTTACCCTAAGGCGAACCAAAGGGTTCGGCGGACCGCCTGCCCAGCTCTCGCCAGGACTACGGAGTCGAATCACACAAATCCGATATTACACGAGATAGGACCCAAAAGAATTGAATGATTGAAAACCGCCCAGCTTAACTGTAACTTACCAAAATCACCTGGAAAAAAAAATACATTTTCATATATACATGTCGCTAGGTTTACAATTCAGATGGAACCAGTGAAACGAAGTACATTTAGAGTTTGCTTCCCCTCGAGGAGCTATACAAAAGAACAAAAGATTATCTAACTAGCTCAACTCGCTTTTCAAAATCATGATTTCCAAAAGAGGTTCCTGTAAGGAAAACAAAAGGAACAGAAAGGGGTGAGCTTGCGCTCAATGAGGTACCAGACATCTAGCAGAAAAATCATGGCATTTGACATTTAACAAATCAGATACACATGCTAGATGTAACGTAAAGTAACTAATGATTCACATAGGAAGGATACAGGTGGCTCTCAGGAGCCAAATTCCCATTTGCGTCACCGAAGCTTGATCGAAGTTGACACTCCGCCAACGTATATAGAACCAACGTCCGTAGACCCCTCTTTATTACACAACGAAATCCCGGTTCACAACAACACCGCCTTACGGCCCGCTCACTCGCAAACGAACAGAAATGGTATAATCACTCGAGTATACCCGAAATCAAGGGTCTCAATACCCAAAATCTCCGAACAGACTACCGTGGTTCGTTATCTAATCGTCCAGGCCCTTGCCGGCCCGACTCGAATAACTTAGCCACAGGATTGAGCTCATAGGTCATAGAAATCCGAACAGATGCAGACACAGATAACAGATTCAAATTTTGCATGGTAAATTGGCATATGAACAGACAAGAGAACGAGTGTGATAAAGTACACCCTCGTCTCAAACAAATTAAACAGATTGCAGAGCAGAAATCAAGTTAAACAGCAATGGAGGGGAGTGGTACACTCACCGGCTCAACTTCAAAAGTTTTCACTTCAGATTGGCCTTAATCGCCAAGAAACCCTAAAATAATCAAAATAAACCATTGAAGGTTTCATATCCAAATCGAGCAAACAGAATGCACAAGTGAGGCTCGACTACACGTCGTATGCCTTGCCAAATAAATACTAATGCAAGGGTGCAAAAACATGATTTTCTTGGAAACAAAAAGGTAACATGAAGACTTAGGCGCAAACACCCAAAAGCCTTTCATTTCTACAAAAGGCAAATCCAACTTAAAGGAACCAAACGGCCTAGAAAATCGGGCAGCACTTCCCTAAATTTCATACTTTTCCAGCCCTTAAGGCTTCACTATTACCTCAAATCAGTCCCAACATCTCACACAAAATTCATCTCATTTCCCAAAAGCCGTTCACTAGGCTCAAAGTAGTACAAGTACAAAAGTTAGCTAGGAAATGATCGGAATGAAAACAAGCCTTAAAACTATTCAAAGAAACACAATAAGATTCATTTACAAGTCATAAACCAAGGCCAAGTAATTACCAAAATAAGGTTCCATAAGAATATATAAGCATTAAAGGAAACCAGAAAATCCGGAAATGGAAATAAGCTTTAACCCAAGAAAACAGTTTTTGACGTCATTTTGCGGTTTTGGCACCAAAGACACTACGATTGTCGGATGAGGCTGCAAGGCCCACCATTTCGAAGCTAAAAGAAAGGGCTACAACATCACATAAGGTCACTCAGCCCATTTTTGAGTGCAAACAGGTCAAAAATACAAGATACTTCATCAACAACGTAAAACAGATTCACCAAAACGCATTCAAGCGGAAACATCATAACTCAGGCTCTACAAGTCCAAATCCAGAAATTCTAAAACCGGTTGAAATATAAGAAACAGGGCTAAATTTCATCAGAAGGCCTCAACAACCAATTCGGAAGCAATTCCAGCCAAAACAACCAATTACAGTCGCAAATCCCAATTTCGGGTAAAACAGAACAGCAATAGTAATTTCGACTTATCTCACTCTACACTACTCCGATTGACCTGAAATTTTGTAGAAACCTCTAAAATGTCATTCCCTACAACTTTATGTTTTGAGTAAAGGCCAATTCGGCCTCTATCTATGACCTAAAAAATTCGGACAGAATGTTCATCACAAAACCCTCACTTTTCAATTTTTGGTCCAAAACAGAAATTGGTTGCAATTAATCACTTTTCCCACCTCATAGAGTCCTTAAACATCATTTCCAATCATCAAACATAGCCACACAATCATGCTTATATTAAAACAGAAAAATCCCCAAAAATAATAAAACTTCATCATTTCAACCAAAATCAAGATTTAATCCATAAATTTGCATCTTATACAATCACTAAGCATGATTTAAGCATCAAATAAAGAAGGAGGGTGGTTCTTCACAACTTACCTTTAAAACAAGAGAGAGAGAGCTATAGACCACCTTATCTTTCCAAACAACTCCACAAATCCACCTTATCTTAGCTATTGAAGAGGTTTTATGGAGTAATTTCAAGGTTGGATGGTTAGTTTTGATGATTTGGGACAAGAGTGAAGTGTTTTCTTCCTTATGCTTGGAGTAAGAGAGAGAGAAAGAGAGCAAGAGAGGGCCGGCTCTTCTTGAAGATTTTTGGAAGATTTTTGGGTCATTTTTGGTTATTTAAGTCAATGGTAAGAAAGTCTTAAGGTAAGCCCAATCACATGGTGACACTTGTCACCTTTAATAAAATATCTACCTAACTTGTCTCTCTCATATCAACCCAAATTGCAACCTCTACTTATCTCTTAACACCCGGTAAAATAATTCCAGTATTCAAAACTTAATCTAGTTGGCCGAAATTTTTCGAACTTTTCGCACTAGTGGGTCCCACGTCCAAAATACGCTCTTAGTTTCTCAAAATCTATTCGATACTAGAAAAATCATCTAAAAACTATATTTACTCATAAAATTTATCTAGCAAATTTTTCGGATACAGAAAGTGCAGAAAACAAGCCATTGAAAACAAGAAAACCGAGAAATATAATAAAACCTAGAAAATGGAAAAATTACGGGTTCTCACAAAATGGGCTCTTGAGAGCCGTCCGTATCCTTTTACTGATTTGTTTTATTCCTTAATTGTGTACTTGAAATGAAAGGTTATGCTTAAGTGATCTTTGTTGCTTATGTGGTAGTAACTCACTGGGCTTAAGCTCATTCCGTTCCATTTGTTTTCCTTACAGGAAATGACCACTTTTGGAAAAGGTTGTGTTAGTTGGTTGTCAAGTTGAGCCATGTAAATGTCTTTTGAATAGCTCTTTGAATGAAACCCTAATGTGTATTGGGTTCAATTTCTTTTGATTGGCAAACCGAACATGTATATCCATGATGAATCGTTTTGATATGCCGCTTTGGCTTTTGGCTTGTAAATGTTCCATTTCAATGTATATGTGTTTGGTTGACATTTGGTTGGATTTCGGATTAACTCGTATTTCAAACGGCGAAAGAAAAATTTCTGGCGGGAATGAACAGGGCCAAATCCGGCCAGGAATCCGGCCAGAAATTGGCCGGATTGTCGGCCGGATTGCCTTGGGATTTTTTTTGAAAATCCGGCCTTGCTCACTGGACAGTATCCGGCCAAGAATCCGGCCGGTAATCCGGCCGGATTCTGCTGTGCCAGGCCACTATTCATCGTTTTTCGTTTTTTCAATTTTTTTTTCTTTTGATATTTGTGGCTTGTCCGAGCGCACTTTTACTTTCCCGAAATGTTCTAGATCGCATGTAACTGCTCGTTAGTCCTGGCGAGAGCTGGGCAGGCAGCCCGCTAACCCCTTTGGTTCGCCTTAGGGGAAGGTGGGGCTGTTACAATTGGTATCAGAGCCACTTCGCGTGGTCTCTGCGCGGATTGAGACTGGGCGAAGTGGTGTTGTGGTCCTAATTTCATGAATATGTCTAAGTGCTCGTTTGAGCATAAGTTATGAACCGGGTATGTGATAAGTGTATGAATCATTATCATGGGACTCGAGGAAGCTAGGTATGTATGTCGGGTAGGAATCTTTAATAAGGATGGTTTACTCTTGGGACCGGCCGGCTCGAGTTGTGAATTATCTTAGATGGGATTCTTGCGCCCGGATACGAAGGATATGAGGGCCTAGGTTAGAAAGGATTTGGTGAACTAGAAAGGCCATTCCTCGGGGGATCGTCTATGTTTGTTTCTGACTTGCCTGTACTTGACTCGACTGATTGTATATATGTGTGTGGCTTGATCTTGCTTGGCTTGTATATATATGTTTGTGATCCTGTTTGGATTGTATAACTATGTGTTATTGCGACAGTTTTGAGTGTTACTTACATGCCTTGTTACTACTTTGGTTTAGTATTCTTGCCTAGCCCAAGTAAACTTATGGAAGGTACACGGAGTGGTCGGGGACGTGGGCGCGGAACTAGACAACCCACACCGGTTAGGGGTACGGGGGAAACCTCGACTGGACCCGATCCTGAACCCCAAGCCGACCCTAATGTGCAGATAGCTGCTGCTATGCAGCAAATGACAAACCTGCTAGCACAAGTAGTGCAGCAACAAGCCCAGAACCCAAACCCTAACCCTGGAAACCCCGGAAACCCTGGCCATCATGTCGAGGGCGAAGATAGAGCTCTCGAACGATTCCAAAAGTTCGCTCCGCCAAAGTTTGTTGGGGGACCCGACCCAGACGTTGCCGAAAGATGGCTTGAAAAGATGGTGGATATATTTGCAGCCCTACACTACCCTGACGAACGGCAGGTGACTTTTGCCGTGTTCCAGCTTGAGGGGGCAGCCCGTTCCTGGTGGAACGTAATCCGACAGAAATGGGAAAGGGAGCAGACACCCAGGACTTGGGTGAACTTCATTCGAGAGTTTAATGCGAAGTTTTTCCCTCCTCTAGTCCAGGAGAGGAAGGAGGACGAGTTCATTAGACTTCGTCAAGGGACTCAGACGGTGGCGGAATATGAGAGCCAGTTCACCCGCCTATCCAAATTTGCGCCCGAACTCATCATGACCGAGCAACGAAGGATACGGCGATTTGTCCAGGGCCTGAACGTAGAAATCCAGAAGGACCTCGCGGCTGCCCAAATTAACGCCTTCAGCGAAGCAGTGGAGAAGGCACAACGAGTAGAGAATGCTAGGCTCCAGGTGAAAAACTTCCAGGCGAAAAAGAGAGGATTTCCTGGAAGTAGTTCGGGGCAGGGGGATGAAAGTACCCCTCCCAAGTTTGGGCGGGGAACGGGAGGAGTAAGGATGCCGGGAGTATCACAAGAGAGCCCGTCAAGAGGAGGCTCGGCTTCTGCAGCACGCGGACCCTGCGGGTATTGCGAAAAATTAAACCACTAGGAGGACAATTGCTGGAAGAAAGGAGGAAAATGCTTGCTCTGTGGGAGTGCCGAACATCAAATTGCTAACTGTCCAGCTCGCCTGCGCGAGCGGCAAGGGACTCTGCCACCAACTACGACCAACCCTGCCTAGCCGAAGGGGGACAAGGATGGATCGAAAGTGTCCTCTCGGGTGTACTCCTTAGAACAACATCAAGTCTTTGACCCATTAGAGGACGTGGAAGGTAATAATTTACTGAACCTGGCCAGTGAAGGGGTACAGATCTGTTAGCTAAGTATAATGCTCAATTTAATCCCGGAGTAGTCAATGATAAGGAATTTCGAGGACGAAATTCTTTTAAGGGGGAGAGAGTGTGAGAACCCGTATTTTTCCCTAATAATTTTCCTAGGGTTATTTCCTTTAATTGCATGTTTTCTGCATTTTCTGGCTTAGGAAAATTTTCTTGGTGGATTTTATGAGTAATTATAGTTTTTAGATGATTTTTCTAGCATTGGGTAGTTTTTGAAAAATTACGGATGGATTATGGACGTGGGCCCCACTAGTGTGAGAAGTTCGAAAAAATTCGGCCAATAAGGTTAAGTTTCGGATACTGTGTAAAATTTATCGAGTGTTAAGAGATAAGTAGAGGAGGTGAAGTGATTGATGTGAGAGGTGACCAAAGGATAGAAATGCATTTAAAGAGGTGCCAAGTGTCACAATATCATTGGGTGGACTTTATGGAACACTATTCATGTTTTTGACTTTTGACCCATTGGTTAAATATCTTAAAATTACCACCAAAAATCACCATTTCTTGCTCCTTGGTGGCCGGCCCTCTCTATCAAAGAAGAAAGAAAAACTCTTCCAAGTTTAGCTACCATTTAGTGCCAATCATCCAACTCAAGTGCTTAAACTAGTTTCTACTCCATAAAATTCCTCCATTTGGTGCTAGTGAGTGTTTTGGTGAAGTTTCTTTGAGAAGCTAAGGTGTTCTACAACTTCCTCTCTCTTGTTTACTTGGTAAGTGGTGCTTACACTTCCTCTTACACCTAATGATGTTTAATTTGTGCCTAATGGTGGCTATAGTGTTGAAAATTGTGGTTTATTTCTTGGTTTGGAATGAATTGGTGAAGTTTTCATTTGTTTGAGGAATTTTCTGGTTTAATGTGATCATGGTGTTGTGGTTATTTATGATGGTTGGTAATAAGGGGTTATGCCTCTAGTGGATGTATATGATAGGAAATTGCAATCAATTTTGAGTTTGGATTGAAATGTGAAAAGTTAGGGTTTCATAACCCCCTTTTCTGTCCGGTTTTGGATCATATGGTTAGAGGCCGAATTGGCCTTTGCTTAAAACATGAAAGTTTTAGGTATTGATGTTTTTGATATGCCTGTAAAATTTCAGGTCATTTGGAATAGTGTAGAATGAGATATGTCGTTTTTACTGTTGCTGTTCTGGGTGATCAGAATGTGCGAACTGCGATTGTAATCGTCTGTTTTGACTGGAATTTATTTGGATTTGGATGTTGGTGTCTTCTGATTAAATGTATCTTGATGTCTTATCTATCATATGCCTTTGGAATCAATGCATTTGGACCTGTGTAGACTGTGTTGGACGAATTACAGCATTGTGTGATTTGGGAACCTGCAATTACGGTTCTGGTTTGGTATTCTGCATTTTTGACCTAGTTGTACTAGGATTTGGACTGAGTGGCCTTCTACATTGTTGTAGCCCTGTCTTTTAGCTTCGAGATGGTGGGTCTTACACCCTCATCCGATAAGCGTAGAGTATTTTGTGCCATTACCGCAAAAGGAGGACGAAAACTGTTTTTTTGTTGAGGTCAAGTTAGTGCATTGCTGAAATTTCTGGTTTGCAATAATGCTTGTATATGTTGATAAAACCCTATTGGGGTTGTGATTGGCATTGCTTTATGACTCGTTATCGAGTCTCATTGTACTTGTTTACGTGTTCTAGGGCGTGACGGTGGTTCACGACATTCTCTTGACGGAAGTGCTTGAAACAACACTTAATTGATAAGTGAGTATACTACTCACTTTAATGGTACAATGTGGCTTTGTTATATGTGAATGTGATGCCTTGAAGGCTTATTTGGCTATTGGAAGTGATTGAGGTGAGGGTGTACTTGACCGCCCTCACCCCCTTGTGATTCCATTCATGACTGTTTACCGTTTCACTGAAATACTGCACTTGCTATATGAGATATTGAATTCCATTCATGGAAAACTGATTTGGTGTCGTTTGGATGAATTTCCAACGGCCTTACTGTGTTACTGAGCTCAACCCCGTAGGTAGTCAATTGAATCGAGCCGGCGAGGGCTTGGTCGTGAAAATTGACATGCCACGGGGACTGTACTGGGGAATCTTGTAGTAATGAGACTCTTGGTTCCGGTATACTCGAGTATTACCAAAAGCTACTGATTGGAGTGCGGGCCCGGTTGGGGTATGTTTGGTGGAAGGAATGGGAGTGAAGTGGGTTCTACGGTTGGTACTCATAAACGTTGACGGAGAGTCAATGAGATCGGATCAAGAATGTAAGCGTGGAAATGGGCTCTTGAGAGCCGTCCGTATCCTTTTACTGATTTGTTTTATTCCTTAATTGTGTACTTGAAATGAAAGGTTATGCTTAAGTGATCTTTGTTGCTTATGTGGTAGTAACTCACTGGGCTTAAGCTCATTCCGTTCCATTTGTTTTCCTTACAGGAAATGACCACTTTTGGAAAAGGTTGTGTTAGTTGGTTGTCAAGTTGAGCCATGTAAATGTCTTTTGAATAGCTCTTTGAATGAAACCCTAATGTGTATTGGGTTCAATTTCTTTTGATTGGCAAACCGAACATGTATATCCATGATGAATCGTTTTGATATGCCGCTTTGGCTTTTGGCTTGTAAATGTTCCATTTCAATGTATATGTGTTTGGTTGACATTTGTTGGATTTCGGATTAACTCGTATTTCAAACGGCGAAAGAAAAATTTCTGGCGGGAATGAACAGGGCCAAATCCGGCCAGGAATCCGGCCAGATTCCGGCCGGATTCTGCTGTGCCAGGCCACTATTCATCATTTTTCGTTTTTTCAATTTTTTTTTCTTTTGATATTTGTGGCTTGTCCGAGCGCACTTTTACTTTCCCGAAATGTTCTAGATCGCATGTAACTGCTCGTTAGTCCTGGCGAGAGCTGGGCAGGCAGCCCGCTAACCCCTTTGGTTCGCCTTAGGGGAAGGTGGGGCTGTTACAAGAGGTATATGGGCTGACCATCACATTTATTTTCCTTAGTCTTGTCTAAGTTGAGTAGTAACTTGTAATCTTGCTTGTGATGCTTAATTCATGTGATTTTGGATGATTGTAGTGATGAATTTTGAGTTAGGGTTTGAATGGTTCACTTGAAATTCCTATTGTTTGGATGGTATATGATATATGTAAGTTTGTATAAGAGGTTGTGGTAGTGATTGAAGCAAGAAATGAAGAGATTTCCCTTTGAAACCCCAAATTCCAGATTTCAGTTTTTCACCTCCCCTGTTCTGGCCGGTTTTTTTTGACTAGGTTAGAGGCCGAATTAGGCTTAGCACAAAACATTAAAGTTGTATAGAATGATGTTTTATATTGTTTCAAAAAATTTCATCTCAATCCAAGCACTGTATCATGTAAAAAGACAAAAATACCCCTGACTGCCATAGGTAGAACGTTATGGACAATTTTGACATTTCACCAATCTGATTGTGTCTTTTCACCCTGATCCGTACTGAACTAGCATTTGGTCAAAACATAGAAGTTGTAGTGATATGTCTTAGCTTTCCAATACCCCTGAAAATGCCTCAATCAGACTTCGGTAACCTGAGTTATTGTCGTTTACGTATAGTGCGGTTAACTAGCCCGAATGTGAGATTCTGGTTCTGTAATTTGAAATTTTGACCTAGATACACTACGAACTGGACTGAGTGGTCTTCATCAAAGTTGTAGGCCTTTGTCTTAGTTTCAAGACGGTATAAATTACACCCCAATTCGATAAGTGTATCTCCAGTTGTGTCTGTTCCGCTAAGCGACGTCAAATCTGTCTTTTGATTTATCACTTAAACTTCATTTCCGGACATTTTCCTAGTTTGATTTTGTACTTGTATGACTTTGAGCCTATTGAACGGCTATTGAAATGAGAGTATTTTTTGTGTGACTTTGGGACTGATTGAGGAAAGAATGAAGCCATAAAGGGTTGGAAAATAGGTAAATACAAAGGGCGTGCTACCCAAATTTACGCTCGAAGACTAGGTAGATATACTTGCGACTCGAGTAAGGCTTGAGAGCGAATACCACTTGAACCATCTAGGATATTTGCGTCTTCATTTATCGAGGTATATAAGTTAGAACTTGGTCGAACTTGTACCCTTTCCTCGTTCTTTCAACTCCAATGGGAGTTCTAAAGTTTTAACCGTTTCCTTACCGAAACTAAACGAGCGAGCATAAATTTTTCGGGATTTGATAAGTATCTTGAATACTACTTAAACGAGTTGCATTTACTTGATTTTCTTGAAGCGAAACTCCTATGTTTCGAACTCTAGAGAATTTTACATTCAGAAATGATATTTTATCGCAGATTTGGACTCCAACCAAGGAGTTGGACCTGAACGTGACTTTTGAGAGGCACTAGACCTTTGGTGAGTGCTTCCAAATACCCGATTGAACTGGATACTTGTTTTCCATACTTGACCAATGTGATTTAATGATATGTAATTTATTTGATCGGGCAAGAGTGTACTTTATCGCACTTGCCCTAATATGAGATATACTTGTTTATTGTTGCAATTGACTTGATATACTTGTACTTGAGTTGCAAGTGCGGAGCGGCAGTATGTACCACACTCAATTCGAGTGGGAGGTGCCTCTCATTCCCGTCTCCGTACTTTTATTTTGATTCAGTCGATTGGAGATGTTATCTCATCGACAATCTTGGGAACCCAAACCCCACTGGCTAGTTAATCGAGTTGAGCCGGCAAGGGCTTGGTTGATTAGATAACAAACCATGGGTGGTTAGTGATGTCGAGTGGAGTGTTATCTTCTCGACTAATCGGTATACTCGAGTATTACCACCAATGTTTATTGAGGATTTTGGGCCCAGTAGGGGGTGTGAATAGTGGACGGAGAGTAGTGTAAGTGGTGCTCTACTGGATTGGTTACTTACTTGAAGGTTGACGGAGTGTCAACTTTAACTTGATCAAGCTCTGGTGATGCAATGGGAATTTGGCTCCTGAGAGCCCTCCGTATCCTTATACTCTGGAATGATTATTGCTTATTGGATTATTGTTTCTTCTGAAAAACTTTTACACTCGCTCACTTTGAGATTTGCTACTTGAAGTATTATGGTTCACTTTTATGAATTTTTGATGCTCATTAATTTTCTACGTTGATATTCGTACTTTTAAAAATGGTCAATTTGTTATTTGAAACCTCATTGGGCTTTTAGCTCATTCCACGCCATTTGTTTTCCTTACAGGAGGTACGAACGAGGCGTGAGATATGTACAGACTAGCATAGTCTACTTGTTTTGAATTTTGAATTTGTACTCGCGCTAGTACCTGACTAGGGTTGATTGTACTCAATTTTAAGACTAGGGTTGATTGTACTCGATTTGTCAACACCTTGAAGTATTTTCGTGTGTAGAAGCTTTGTATCTGGATTTGAGCAGCAATGTATATATGTAGTTGAAGTGGATGTATTATGCATTTTTCTATGGACGTACGTTATTTTTCTTGAGCTATGAGTGAGTGAGTCCTGGTGAGAGTTGGGCAGGCGGTCCGCCGAACCCTTTGGTTCGCCTTAGGGGAAGGTGGGGCCGTCACAGATGGTATCAGAGCTCCTATCGAGCTCGTGCCGGGAGAAGGTTCTCGGACTGTGGGGATTGGCTTGCTAAGTGTGAAACAAATGTCTATTGTTGGGGACCTTAGATATGTATGTTGGGTAGGAATCTCAAAAGTGGTTGATTTCCTCTTGAGCGTAGCTAACTCGGGTGGGGAATGATCATATTTTTGGATTCTTGTACCCGAGTACCAAAGAGTGATACCTTTATGATAAATCAATATCTCGAGTACTATTAGGATAAGGTTGGATGGCGAAAGCCAAGGCACGGGGAATGCAAATAATCTGGACTTGGGATATATTGAAGATATTAGTGAGAATTGGAACCCTTAGCATGCAAGTGTACGTACTTGGTTGTATTTCTTCAAGTTTTAATTAATTGTAGTGCCTGAGCAATACCTAGAGTTAATGTCCCGTAGGATGTGTGAATTGCTATGATAAGTATATAAAGAAAGTATGTTATTTTCAATGTGTTTTGAAAATGCTTTTATTGAACCTCATAGCTATTTTATTTTGCTTATACTTATTTACGAATAAATAAATGAATTTCGAGGACGAAATTCTTTTAAGGAGGGGAGATTGTGATACCCCGACTTTTAGGATATTACGGTTTCTATATTTTATTTTTTGTTTTAAAACATTGTTTTGTTTTAAAGATTAGAAACCCTAAATTCTAATCAAAAGGAAAAAAAAAACCCTAGTTTACTTGTGACTACCCGATTTTCCTTAAATCCCTTATATTTTAATCGAAACCATAATTGTAACCAATGAAATTGTAAAATCCCTCATATTTTTCTTAAAATTCCTTTTATTTAGCATTTATTCGTTTCTAATAGCTTTACTACTCATTCACAAACCCGATTTCACGGAAGAGGCAAGTCTTTCTTGGGACTTTAACTCCTCACTTGTGAACCTCAAATTTCGAGAGATTTAAGTTCTCTTTTAAGACTTTGACTTAGTCTAAACAAGAGTACATCCCTTCTTGGTTAATGCATGTTGTGAGTGATAGTTAATCAAATTTCTTCAGGTACTCAAGAGGATCTTCAAGAGAATCTTGGAGTGGAAGCCTGAAGACTTATTTGCTCACTTACCCACTTTTGACTTGGTGAGTGTCAAGTGTATGAAGTGTTGCTACATGCTTAATTGCTCTCATTAATTGAGTATTTTGCAAGTATTGAGTCGAGTGTATACTTTATTGCACTCGTTCTCTTTTAAGTGAATTGTATTTGAATTGCATGAAGTGAATTGTTAAGTGAATAAAGTGAAGTGTTGCAAGAGTGAATCGCATTGACTTATAGATGTAATAGTGGGGGACGCCCAAACTCATCGGCCGACCTTGCGACTCGAGCCGGCATGGGCTTGGTCGTGAAGCTTGGTAAGCCATGAGAAAAATTTTATAAGCTTGATCTATTTGAAAGATCTCGCTTGGCATACTCGAGTAGTATTGTCTTATATAAAAGAAGTGCGGGCCCGGAGCAGGGGGTGTAACGGTGATCGGGAGTACGAAGTAAGTGGGGTTCTACGGACCTATAACCTACCCAATTGATGGAGTGTCAGCTCATGGAGCTATTGGATCGAACATTGGCAGAGCAAGTGGAATATAGCTCCTGAGAGCTCCCGTATCCTTATCAAGTGTGTTTTATTGTTAATTGTGAACTACTTGAATGTTATACCTTTAATTCTCGTATAAGTGCTATTAGTATTTGAACTATGTGTTTTGCATGTTTTCTTGGCCTCACTGAGTATTAGCTCATCCCATTAGATTTGTTTTCCTTAACAGGAGGCGGAATGGAAGGAGTTATGGAGAAGCCGACTTGATGGACTTTTGATTAGGATTTTGAATGTAATTGATTAGATGACTTTTGAAAGTTGTATATTTTGGGAAAAGTGATGTACTTGGTATCTTGAAATGTATGAATTGAATACTTAAGGAAGCGACATTTTCTTTGTAGTTTCGACTCTTATTGTTGAATGTTATCCATAAGTTTGAATGGTCTCCTAGTCAGTCCCGGCGAGAGCTGCCTTTGGTTCGCCTTAAGAAGAAGTGGTGTGAGGACACGAAATTTTCATATTTTATTTTATTTTTCTGGATTAATTAATTAATTACTCACCCGTTTTCTCTGAATAATTTATTTCAATCATTTTAAACTTACTCACATGGAATAATGTTTCAATTATATTTTTAACACGTCTCGTTAGTAAAATTAATTTTCTAGGGCTCGTTTAGCGAGAAATAAGGAGTACATATTTTTCGAGACTATGTTCGATCCGAGAGTACATCAGTCTTGGAGAATTAAGAATGATCAATAGTAGATTAAAAAAAGTTAATTGAGAGATTAGATGTGAGTAAGTTAAAATTAAGCTTATACCGTGCGCGCGTCGAAAGTTTTTCGAAAGACGTGCTGGTACAAATTAATTGGAGATTTGAGGAATTAATACTAGACTCATGTTTTTATTTCTAAAATAGTTATTTTCATAATTATTTACCCTAGTATTAGTTAGTTATATAATCGTTACAATAATTTCTTAGAAATTTCACTTTATCGCGCACAAGTCGGAAGTTCGCGTTTTCGCGTGCGCGACTAATTGGAGGATTTTAGAACTTGTTGTTAGACTAATAAGAGTGAATAATAATAGTGTGAAAGGAAGTGCATTAGAGGTTTAGTGCACCAGTGAAACAAATCCGAGAGGAAACGGGCACGAAACGCGCTCGTACGCGCACTATTGGAGAGTTGACTTTTGAGCACTTAAACCTCATACCTACCAATCTTCCTCAAGAAGCTAAACAACACTCTCTACTCTCTCTTTTCTCTCTCAAGACAGCCGGCCACACCAAGGAGGAAGAAGGCCCAAAACTTCATCATCTCACTCAATCTTCCACCAAATCACTTCAAATTCATACCACAACTTGCAAACAACTTGGAGATCATCTTGGACAAGGAGAGGAGCTTCATTTCCACGGTTTTCTTGAAGCTTAGTGACCGAAATTTTATGGGTTATCATCATCTAGGAGGTAATGATCATCCAACGTTTAAATCTTAGTTCTAGGGAGTTAAATTTCACTTGGAAGCTTGTAGCTTCATATGGGTACCTTTATTTTGTTGGAAATCACTTGAGTGGGCTCTATGAAATCCCACAATGGACATGTTGGACTGATTTGATGATTTTGGATGTTATTTATGTTGATTAAGTGTTAATCTAGTGGTTGTAAGTTGAAATAGTGGAAAGAAACTCAAAGGAAAAACCAAAGGGAGAAGGGCCGCTTCTGCCCTGTTTTTACAGAGCACTTGGTACGATTTTTTTGTGATCAAATGACCTTGATCTTGATGTAGATATGTTGTATAGGTTGTGTGGAAAGTTTCTACCAATAATCAATTGATTCGGTTGGGTAAAAGTTGCATTTTCGAAACATGTTCAAATCTGGAAAACGAGTACAAAGGTACTCTAGCAGCGAACTTTAAATGACCATAACTCTTTGCTCCGACGTCAAAATCGAGTGCTGTTTACGGCATTTGAAATTAGAAACTTCCAGTTTTCTAACAGTATAAAATGTATCCCTTGATTCGACTTGAGTGAGCTGTACCAGTTCTTCAAAGTTACCTATCCTGTTTCACTCCTGTGCTAGAGAGTCAATGATGTGCTGGGAATTGTTGCTTAAATTTAAACTAGCTATGGACAGAATTTTAAAATGATTCCTTCTGATGAATTGTATCCCTATGAATGTATTTTCCAGTGCCACCAACCATGCTTAATTCCAAGTTGAATTGACTGAGTTATGGTCAAATTACAGACCTGCACCAGAGAAAGAAAACCCTAATTTTGGGCTAGCTAATGGCTTATTTCGAATTGGGACTTGTTATTTTGAAACTTTTGGTGCAAATCACCTACCAAATGTATTTTGGATGTTTTTTAGATCTTTTCTTCATAAATGAACCATGTTTGAGATGATTTTATTGGCCAAAGGTTCGAAAAAAAAGGAAAACGGAAGCATAAGGCAGAATTGCCTTTGAAATTCCTGAAACTTTAGTGGTCTTGTTAACTGAATTCCCGTATGAATTTTTGCATGAAATTTGACAAAGGAGTAGCCCTTATATGGTAGTGTAATCATCCCAAATTTGGTGCCATTCCAAGTCCATTTCGATGCCCAACTGAAGTCCCAAAGTTTAAGTTTCAAGTTTGAAAAATTGCCCAATGGCCTTCATTTTGAACCAATTTTGAGCTGCTATATCTTGGCGTTCAAAACTCCGAATCTTGTTTCTTTTACTGTGTTTTAAACTTTGATTGTAACTCTAATTGAGTTTCAAATTTTAGTGGCCAGTTCACATTCTGTGAATTTTGCTGAATTTCCAAAGTTTACCAAAAACCAACCATGAATCTGTCTTGGAAGTGCAAGTCAGTAACTTTAAGCCGAAATTTTAGTGTCTTCCATTTAGAATCTTGGAAAACTATCTTCTAGGAACTTTTAGTACTTTGAAATCAGATTCCAACGGTATAATATTTTCCATCTTTGGACTTACTAAGTGCAAGATATGATTTTTCTAAGTTTGACGCACAAAGCTGAAATTTGCCGATTTCTTGGAAAATAAAATTTTGGAAACTTGACTTCTTATCTTGATATTAATCTATCGTTTTGAACCCGATTTCGTGGAGAGTATGAGTTTCTTCAGTAACTTTAAAACCACACTTTTGAATCTTAACTTTCGATAAAATGAAACCCTTATACAGACATTGACTTGAATTCTAAAGCAAGTGTGCATTCTTTCTTGTTTGATAAGGAATTTGTGAAATTGTGAGGGTAATTATTGGTCACTTTTCTTCAAGCAATCAAGAAGGTCTTGAAGAGAATCCCGAAGTGGATCATTAATGACTTTCTTTACTCACTTAGTTTGATTGGTGAGTGTTCCATATAGAAGTACGTGACTTGAATAGTTTTATAACATGTTTACTCCATGATCATTATGTGTTTAACTGTTAAGTGCTACCGATAATTACTCCTATGAACTTTTTCACCATTTTAAGGCGAGTGTGTACTTTATCGCACTCGACCTACTAAAATGATAAATGTCTGCCGATTAACCGTGAACTATTACCGTTTACCGATTACCGTTTACCATTTACCATTAACCGTGATTGATTACCGTTTACCGATTTACTTGATTACCTGCTTACTTGATTACTTGATTATCGTAAGTTACATGTCCATATGAAATTACCGCATATTGCTTACGTGTTTAAGTGTTAAGTGTTACTGATAATTGCTCATACGAAATTGCCCACCGTTTTAAGGTGAGTGTGTACTTTATCTCACTCGACCTACTAAAATGACAGATTTTTACCTTCAACTGAGAACTAATTCCGTTTACCGTTTACCGTTTACCGTTTACTGATTTACTTGATTACTTGTGTATGTTGTAAGCTCTAAGTTGAATTGGGCCCTGCCCTAGTTTACTAACCTGCTCGAGCCAGGACTGGATTCGGTCGGGTAGGTTGGAACCCTGGGACACCGTTTCGGTATACTCGAGTATTACCACTGGAGGGATAAGGTGATGGCTAGACAAACCGAGGGGATCTGGAGTTATAAGGTGAAGTTGACTGAAATGGTTCCACTGGAACACCGTATCCTTCAATATGTGTTTATTTCTATATCATGATAACTGTCTTATTGTAAATGTGTCAATGTGAAATCTTGAACCGTAAATGTATCATGCTTAACTTACATGATTTATTAGAACTGCTAGAGTGTCTTGGAACCTCACTGGACTGTTTAGCTCATTCCATGTTTTTGTTTTCCTTAACAGGGTTCGAGACCAAGGGTGCTCGTGAATAGTACTACATTGTTTTCTTTTGAAGACCTTAAATTGTATTATAACGAATGGTTGTAGTACATATTTTTTTGAATTGTATTAAGCTAGAAAGCTAACTAATTGTAAGTATGGAATATTTTGGAGTACTTAAATTATATAGTGAAAATACTTGAAGTATTTCGAGCTTTTGAATTATGGATCGTAGTGAGTCCCGGCGAGAGTTGGGCAGGCGTTCCGCGGATACCCTAGAGTTCGCCCTAGGGAGAAGTAGGGGCATCACAGTTGGTATCAGAGCTTAGGTTTCAGATCTTTGTAGTGTATCCTAGACTTATAAGTTTAGGATGTCGGACTGTGAGACTAGTTTGAAAGGTAAGTGACTATTTGTAGAGATGAAAATCAGACCCGCTTCGCGTGATCTCTGCGCGGGGTGAGCTTGGGCCAAGTAGTGTTATGGTTCATGCTATGCGGATGAGTAAAGACTTAAGTGCTCTTCTAGAGTGAAGTTATGAATCATGAATGTGATAGGTATAAACCCTTTAGCTTGATACTCGGAGAAAATTAGATATGTATGTTGGGTAGCAATCTCAAATGTGGTGATTTACTCTTGGGACCGGCCGGCTCGAGTTGTGAATTATCTTATTTCGGATTCTTGTACCCGAGTACTTAAGAGTTGAGGGCAATGCTAAGGACTTGAGATCTTCATTTGTGGGGAATAAGAACGAATCGATATTTCACGTGAATAGTTACAGGAAACCAATAATCGTTTGGCTAAGATGGTACAATAATTAAGAGCGGGAGGTGGAGAAGATCGTAGCCCAGAAGATCCTGGTGTTGGGAATGAAGTTGAACATCTTAGGGACCGGGAATCATCTAGTTCCAATTAATCTAGTGAATCTCTACTTGTGATCTTTTATAGTGGGACAATGGGAGTAGAATTTAAGAGTTTGTGCCTTGGAGATGAATATACTTTTGATAATCACCTGCTTACTTTTGTTTACTGACTTTGACTTGGTATGAACTTTACTTGACTATAACTTGTGTTATGATTTAATGAGCTCTAGTTTGTGTTTACTTGTATGGTGATAATGTTATTTGTGCAAGTGATTTCATTTTTCTTTAAAAGTTGTTACTGGTATGTGCGTGTAGTTCAATTATGGATTAGTGTGAGGTTTATGCATATGCATATAGATTAGTTGTGAACACGGAAACTAGAGGACAACGAAAGGAACGCCAACCTAGACAACCCCGAAATCAAAGAGTAGATAATGGGTCTGATATTGATCAAAACGCCAAGCCAAGAGTTGGGGAAGGAGATGACCAAATGGGATTAGTTTTAACTCGTATGACGGATGTACTAGAACTCTTAGTAGCTCAACAGGGTCAGGGGGTTGGACAAGAAAACCAACCTAGAAACCAAGAGATAGGGGAAGATCGAACTTTGGAGCGGTTTCAGAAATTCTTCCCGCCCAAATTTTCTGGAGGACCTGACCCAGAAATGGCTGAGAATTGGTTAGAGAATATAAGAAATATATTCAATGCCTTGGACTACACAGAGGAAAGTCAAGTCACTTTTGCTGTATTTCAACTTGAAGGAGCAGCCCGAACCTGGTGGAATGTTATAAGAAACAAGTGGGAAAGGGATCAAACTCCAAGGACTTGGATAAACTTTGTACGAGAGTTTAATGAGAAATTTCTTCCTCCACTAGTCCAAGAAAAGAGAGAAGACGATTTTATAAAGTTTCGTCAAGAAACTTTGAGTGTGGCTGAGTACGAAACACAGTTCACGAAATTATCTACATATGCTCCAGAATTGGTGGCTACGGAACGGAAGAGAATAAGACGGTTTATCCAAGGATTAAATTTAGAAATCGAAGATACCCTTACCGCAGCACAGATTGAAACATTTAGTGACGCTCTCGAGAAAGCGCAAAGGGTGGAAAGCACAAAATCCCAACTGAGAGCCTTTCAAGCGAGGAAAAGAGATGCATCCGATAGTAGACTAAGAGAAATTGGACCACCACCCAAAGTTAAAACATGAGTGGATGGAGTAAGACTATCACTTCCTTCGCCACTCATGATAAAGGAACCAGAAGGGACTAAGTCACGAAGAGCTCCAGTAGGACAGATACAATCAAAGAAAACCTCGCAAGCAAGTCAAGTCACAACGCCTCTCTGACTTGTGGATATTATGGAAGGACGAATCATACCGAAGAAAACTGCTGGCTAAAAGGGCGAAAGTGTATGGAATGTGGGAGCACCAGTCATAAAGTTCAAGACTGTCCAAAGCGGTATCCACGAGAAACTACTACTTCACAAGGAAATAGAACTATTTCTCGACGAGTCAATGGAGGAGGAAACCGACCAGTGGCATTTGCAAGAACATATAAAATGATCACACAACAAGGGTCAGGGTTATCTGAGGTTACGGAAGGTATGAATTTCGAGGACGAAATTCTTTTTAAGGAGAGAAGGTTGTGAGGACCCGAAATTTTCATATTTTATTTTATTTTTCTGGCTTAATTAATTATTTACTCACCCGTTTTCTCTGAATAATTTATTTCAATCATTTTAAACTTACTTAAATGGAATAATGTCTCAATTATATTTTTAACACGTCTCGTTAGTAAAATTAATTTTTCTAGGGCTCGTTTAGCGAGAAATAAGGAGTACACATTTTTCGAGACTATGTTCGATCCGAGAGTACATTAGTCTTGGAAAATAAAGAATGATCAATAACAGATTAAAAAAAGTTAATTGAGAGATTAGATGTGAGTAAGTTAAAATTAAGCTTATACCGTGCGCGCGTCGAAAGTTTTTCGAAAGACGTGCTGGTACAAATTAATTGGAGATTTGAGAAAATTAACACTAGACTCATGTTTTTATTTCTAAAATAGTTATTTTCATGATTATTTACCCTAGTATTAGTTAGTTATATCATCGTTACAAGAATTTTTTAGAAATTTCACTTTATCGCGCACAAGTCGGAAGTTCGCGTTTTCGCGCGCGCGACTAATTGGAGGATTTTAGAACTTGTTGTTAGACTAATAAGAGTGAATAATAATAGTGTTAAAGGAAATGCATTAGAGGTTTAGTGCACAAGTGAAACAAACCCGAGAGGAAATGGGCACGAAACACGCACGTACGCGCACTATTGGAGAGTTGACTTTTGAGCACTTAAACCTCATACCTACCAATCTTCCTCAAGAAGCTAAACAACACTCTCTACTCTCTCTTTTCTCTCTCAAGACAGCCGGCCACACCAAGGAGGAAGAAGGCCCAAAACTTCATCATCTCACTCAATCTTCCACCAAATCACTTCAAATTCGTACCACAACTTGCAAACAACTTGGAGATCATCTTGGACAAGGAGAGGAGCTTCATTTCCACGGTTTTCTTGAAGCTTAGTGACCGAAATTTTCTGGGTTATCATCATCTAGGAGGTAATGATCATCGAACCTTTAAATCTTAGTTCTAGGGAGTTAAATTTCACTTGGAAGCTTGTAGCTTCATATGGGCCTTTATTTTGTTGGAAATCACTTGAGTGGGCTCTATGAAATCCCACAATGGACATGTTGGACTGATTTGATGATTTTGGATGTTATTTATGTTGATTAAGTGTTAATCTAGTAGTTATAAGTTGAAATAGTGGAAAGAAACTCAAAGGAAAAACCAAAGAGAGAAGGGCCGATTCTGCCCTATTTTTACAGAGCACATGGTGCGATTTTTTTGTGATCAAATGACCTTGATCTTGATGTAGATATGTTTTATAGGTTGTGTGGAAAGTTTCCACCAAAATCACTTGATTTGGTTGGGTAAAAGTTGCATTTTCGAAACATGTTCAAATCTGGAAAACGTGTACAGAGGTACTCTGGCAGCGAACTTTAAACGACCATATAACTTTGCTCCGAAGTCAAAATCAATGCTATTTGCGGCATTTGAAACTAGACACTTCCAGTTTTCTAACAGTATAAAATGAATCCCTTGATTCGACTTGAGTGAGCTGTACTAGTTCTTCAAAGTTACCTGTCCTGTTTCACTCCTGTGCTAGAGAGTCAATGATGTGCTGGGAATTGTTGCTTAAATTTGAGTTAGCTATGGACAGAATTTTAAAATGATTCCTTCTGATGAATTGTAGCCCTATGAATGTAGTTTCCAGCACCACCAACTACGTTTAATTCCAAATTGAATTGAGTGAGTTATGGCCTAATTATAGACCTGCACCAGAGAAAGAAAACCCTAATTTTGGGCTAGCCAATAGCTTATTTCGAATTGGGACTTGTTATTTTGAAACTTTTGGTGTAAATCACCTACCAAATGTATTTTGGATATTTTTTAGATCTTTCCTTCATAAATGAACCATGTTTTAGATAATTTCATTGGCCAAAGGTTCCAAAAAATGGAAAACGGAAGCATAATGCAGAATTGCCTTGGAAATTCCTAGAACTTTAGTGGTCTTGTTAACTGACTTCCCGTACGAATGTTTGTATGAAATTTGATAGAGGAGTAGCCCATATATGGTAGTGTAATCATACTAAATTTGGTGCCATTCTAAGTCCATTTCGATGCCCAACTGAAGTCCCAAAGTTTATGTTTCAAATCTGGAAAATTGCCCAATGGTCTTCATTTTGAACCAACTTTGAACTGCTATATCTTGGCACTCAAAACTCCAAATCTTGTTCCGTTTGCTGTGTTTTACACTTTGATTGTAACTCTAATTGATTTTCAAATTTTAGTGGCTAGTTCACATTCTATGAATTTTACTGAATTTCTAAAGTTTACCAAAAACCAACCCGAATCTGTCTTGGAAGTGCAAGTCAGTAACTTTAAACCGAAATTTGAGTATCTTCCATTTAGAATCTTGGAAAAGTATCTTCTATGAACTTTTAGTACTTTGAAATGAAATTCCCACGGTATAAGATTTTCCATTTTTAGACCTACTGAGTGCGAGATATCATTTTTCTAATTTTGATGCACAAAGCTGAAATTTGCCGATTTCTTAGAAAATGAAATTTTGGAAATTTGACTTCTTATCTTGATATTAATCTATCGTTTCGAACTCGATTTCGTGGAGAGTATGAGTTTCTTCAGTAACTTTAAAACCCACACTTTTGAATCTTAACTTTCGATAAAATGAAACCCTTATACAGACATTGACTTGAATTCTAAAGCAAGTGTGCATTCTTTCTTGTTTGATAAGGAATTTGTGAAATTGTGAGGGTGATTATTGGTCACTTTTCTTCAAGCAATCAAGAAGGTCTTGAAGAGAATCCCGAAGTGGATCATTAATGACTTTCTTTACTTACTTAGTTTGATTGGTGAGTGTTCCATATAGAAGTACGTGACTTGAATAGTTTTATAACATGTTTACTCCATGATCATTATGTGTTTAACTGTTAAGTGCTACCGATAATTGCTCCTATGAACTTTTCCACCATTTTAAGGCGAGTGTGTACTTTATCGCACTCGACCTACTAAAATGATAAATGTCTACCGATTGACCGTGAACTACTACCGTTTACCGATTACCGTTTACCGTTAACCGTGATTGCTTACCGTTTACCGATTTACTTGATTACCTGCTTACTTGATTACTTGACTACTTGATTACTTGATTATCATAAGTTACATGTCCATATGAAATTACCGCATATTGCTTACGTGTTTAAGTGTTAAGTGTTACTGATAATTGCTCATATGAAATTGCCCACCGTTTTAAGGCGAGTATGTACTTTATCTCACTCGACCTACTAAAAAGACAGATTTTTACCATCAACCGGGAACCATTACCATTTGCCGTTTACCGTTTACTGATTTACTTGATTACTTGTGCATGTTGTAAGCTCTAAGCTGAACTGGGCCCTGCCCTTGGTTATTAACCTGCTCGAGCCACGACTGGACTCGATCGGGTAGGTTGGAACCCTGGGACACCGTTTCGGTATACTCGAGTATTACCACTGGAGGGATAAGGTGATGGCCAGACAAACCGAGGGAATCTGGAGTTATAAGGTGAAGTTGACCGAAATGGTTCCAGTGGAACACCGTATCCTTCAATATGTGTTTATTTCTGTATCATGATAACTGCCTTATTATAAATGTGCCAATGTGAAATCTTGAACCGTAGATGTATCATGCTTAACTTACATGATTTATTAGAACTGCTAGAGTGTCTTGGAATCTCACTGGGCTGTTTGTTTTCCTTAACAGGGTTTGAGACCAAGGGTGTTCGTGAATAGTGCTGGATTGATTTCTTTTGAAGACCTTAAGTTGTATTATAACAGATGGTTATAGTACATATTCTTTTGGATTGTATTAAGCTAGAAAGCTAACTAATTGTAAGTATGGAATATTTTGGAGTACTTAAATTATATAGTGAAAATACTTGAAGTATTTCGAGCTTTTGAATAATGGATCGTAGTGAGTCCCGGCAAGAGTTGGGCAGGTGTTCCGCAGATACTATAGGGTTCGCCCTAGGGAGAAGTGGGGACGTCACAAAAAAGAGAGGAGAGAGCTTCAACTTCCATCTTAATTCTTGCCTTGTTTCAGTTAAAATCACAAAAATAAACTAAACAAACTTACAACAAGGTGACAACGAAGTTTGGGGTGGAGTGATCTTGCATAGGCAGCCTTGGTTTTGTGTTTTTCCTTAAGGTTTGAAGGTATTAAGCTAAGAAACTCTTCTTATCTCTCTTATCTTGCATTTTATTGGATAGATGACTTGAACATGGAAGTTGTATGGAAGATATCATGGATTTGTGAAGTTGGTGGAATTTTCCAGCTTAGTGTTTCATTTTCCAGCCTTGATTTGTGTTTTTCAGCTATGATATGATGGTATTTAGATTTGTTATGGACTTGTGTGAAGATTTATATCTTTATTGTGACTTTTTAGCTTTCAACTAGAAATTTTCAGCTTTAGTTCCACAATTTCAGCTTTAATAGAGAATTTTTCAGCTTTGATATTGTGATGATATATGCTAGAAATGAGCTATAATTAGATGGTTTTATGGCCTAGATTAAGAGCTGTTTTATCTTGTTACTTGTGTGTTGATTTGGGGCTGATTTGAGAAGATAATAAAGCCTTGAAATGGCTGGAAAATTAGGAAAATACAAAGGAAATGCTGCCCGTTTTATTTCGTGAAGTTCAAGCAAGTGAAACTGGAACTTGCGTGGTGATTCTTGGTTGAATTGAACCTAGATTGTTTAGGGTATTTGAGTTCCCTTTAGTAGGGATGTATAAGCTGAAATTTTTTCCAAAACTTATATATTTTATAAAGAAAAAGTAGCGACCGCTTTAAGCAAGATTTTCTAGTTTCTTATACCAAGTTGCGAACTTAAAAGTTTTAAACGTTTTTTTATCGAAACTAAAAGAGCGAGCATGAATTTTCTAGGGTTTGATAAGTAAAATGAGTACTATTTAAATGAGTTTTATTTACTTGGTTTTCTTTAAGCGAAACTTGTGAGGACCCGCAAAATTCCCTTATTTTATATCATTTTATTCTACTTCTTTTCATGTATTTTTTTATTTTATTTTACTACCTTAATTTTCTAGACATTTTTATAAGTGAATATAGTTTTTAAATCATTTTTCTGGTATAAGTTAGCTCATGTTAATTTGGAAGTGTATTAAGGACGTGGGACCCGCTAGTGCGGTTAGTGCGATGAAATTTTGACGATTAGTTGAAGTTTTGCATTAAGGGTTATTATTTTATAAGATGTTAAGAGATAATTAGAGGTTAGCTAGATAGATTAACCTTTGGTAGACAAAGAGATGAGAACAAAACCCTAAAAGTCAAGTGTCATGAAATCAATGGATGTTAGACATTGGCCCAACTTTCTTCCACCTTTACTAAATACAAATTTGACCAAAAATCATCCTCACTTTCGTGCATATTGGCCGAACCATAGAGGGAGAAAAGGGAGGGAAAACTTCATCTTCATCATCCATTTTCTTGCATCAATCTCGAGTTCCAACCGATTAAATCGCAAACCTTCCATAAGAGTATTAATTAAGGAGGATTCAAGGTGTTGGTGGAGTGGTTTTTGAAGAAGAAACCCTAAGCTACCATCTTTCCTAAGGTTCCAAGGTAACTTACCTAGAAATCCCTTTTTACTCTTAATAATTGCAAAATTGTGGAGTAGAGTTGTTAAATATGTAGTTTTGTGAGAAAGTTCACGGTTTAAGGTAGGTTTATCGAACATTTCAGTTTTTATGGTGATTTTTCTGCCCTCATGTGATGAGTAATGATTGATTATGGTTTGATAGCTTTGTTATGTGTAATATTGAGCTTTTATATGTTAGTTTTACTTGCCAACGAAAAATTTCAGTCGTTGTGTATCAATTTCAGATTAGGGTTTCCATTTAGGAATGATTCTGCCCTGTTTTTAGACGTCCATGATAAAGGCCGAATCAGCTCTTGCTCAAAACATGCAAGTTGTAGGAAATTGAGTTAACTACCTGTAAAATTTCAGCTCGATCGGAGCACTGTATCCAATGAAATGACTAAAATACCTTGACTGCCCAAATGCCCTATTTCACGGATAGTTTTCTGTTTTCTCTGAGATTTCGATTTTTGACCTTAAAAATGCAAGAATTGGGTGTCAATGTCTTCATAGGAAATGTAGGTCTATGTTTGAGTTTTGAAACGCCATAGAATTTACCTCAATCCGATAAGCGTAGCATCAGTTGTGACCAAAATACCGAGAGATGGCAAACCTGCTATTTAGCCATTCGTCTTTAAAACTGATTTTTAGCTTTGATTTTGATGGGTGCATTGCTCGAATTGACTTGTATTTGGATGAATTTGAGCCTAGTTGAGGAGCTATTGTGTTAAGTTTACTTATGTGTTGAATTAGGCTGAGTTGAGGAAAAAAATTAAGCCATAAATGGCTGAAAAATAGCGAAATACAAAGGGCATGCTGTCCAAAATTTTAGGGCTACTTCATTCCTTTGAGTTTGGGTTGACTTTGGTTGGAAATGAAGGGCTTTGGGGATGTTCATGTTTTTAAGACCAACCGCTACCTTTTTACTTGTGATACCCCAACTTTTAGGATACTATTTTTGTTTAGTTTCAAAGAGGATATTACGATTTCTTTAGTTTATTTTTATTTTAAGACATTGTTTTGTTTTAAAAAAATAAAATTATTAGAAACCCTAAATTCTAGAAACCCTAAAGTCTAATCAAAACCCTAGTTTTTACTTGTGACTAACCGTTTTCTCAAATTTCTCATATTTCAACCGAAACCCTAAATTCAATTTATGAAATTGTAAAATCCCTCACGTTTTTCTTAAAAATCCCCTTTTAATTGGAAATTATGATTTTATAATAGCCCTACCACTCAATCACCCCACAATAAGTGCAAATGAACCTAGAAAGTAGGGTTTCACTTTTCGTTTTCAAGTTAGCGCGAATTAGGGTTTTCACGTTTTTCCGCAGTGTGACTATTCGGTACGGAGTGAGGATCAAAATTGGTGAGCAAAAGTGACTTTTGAATGAGGAAATATTATATGATTAGAAGTGATAATAATAAGTTAGTAATTATAAGTTAAAACTCTAGTATACACGATTAAAATATTTCCTTGACTTAGTATTATTTTATTTCACCATATACTTTATCTCCAAATATTCTTTTCCATGTGGTTAGGACTTTACATGAGAGTTAAGGGGTGTTAGTAAGATAAGGGAAAGAATTGGAGGATAGGAACATGATTTGGCAAAGATTAGCGAGAGAATGGCCAAGATGGTGCCAAGTGGCAAGACACCAACCATGCAACTTATTTGACCAAAGAATTTGATGAATTAAAATCATTTTTTTTGCTCCATTTCCTTCATAAGCTGGCCGGCCATCTTGGAGCAGCAAAGGAGAAGAAGAAACTCCATTTTCTTGCTTTTTACTCTTAGTTTAATCTTAGGAAAAAAAATCAAAAGTGAAGGAGTGAGTTAGTGAGTGAAATCCATCCAACTCTAGTGTGTGATCTTCAAGTCTTGAAACTTTTGGTTGGTGGTTGTTTTGGGTGACTTAATCAACTTGTAAGAGAGGTATGTGATCTTTAATCCTTACTTTTATGGTGTTATATTAAGTATTTAAAGGTTTGAGGATAAACTAGAAGTTGTATGGATGCTTCCTATGGCTAAATCTCTTAAATTAGTGAAGTGGTAGTTGGGTTGGTTAAGTAGCCTACCGTGTGTTTGATTAATTGTTAAAGCTTTGATTCATGGTTTTAGTTAGAGTTAACACTTGGCATGTTGGTTAAGAGGAAAACAATGAAAGGATGAAGCAAGAAAAGTAGTGGTATGCACTAATAGCCCAAATTCCAGATTTCTGGAAATTCAAACTTCAGTTCTGCCCGGTTCCAGTTCGTGATATTAGAGGCCGCATTAGGTTTAGCACAAAACATAAAAGTTATAGAGAATGATGTTTTATAGTTGCCTGCAAAATTTCATCTCAATCGGAACAACGTAGCATGTGAAATGACAGAAATACCCCTGCTACCCTGTTTCTGTCCAAAACTGATAATCAGCTTCTGTAATTGTTAGTTTGACCAGGAATACTACTGATTTGGTTGTCGATGTCTTCTTAAAAATTATAGCTTTTATCTTAGCTTTCAAATGGTTTTGGAATTACCTGAATCGGAGTTGTGTGTGCTGAGATATGCTTGAATGAATCAGGACTGTTAGTTGAATGTCACAGTGAGCTTCGAATTGGAAAATCTGGGGTTGTTTTGGTAAATTTGATCTAGTTAGGGTGGGAACTGGACTAAGTAGTTTTCATCAAAGTTATAGCCCTCTGTCTTAGTTTCGAAACAGTATAACTTGCACTTCAATCCAATAAGCGTAGTTTCGGTTATGTCCGATACGCTAAGTAGCGGTGAATCTGCCTTTTTGGTTTCCTAGCTTAATGCTCATTTCCGGTCATTTTTCTAGCTAAATCTTGTACTTGAATGACTTTGAACCTATTGAACGGCTGTTGTGATGAATTTATATTGTGTATGACTTTGGGATTGATTGAGGAAAATAATGAAATCATAAATGGCTGGAAAAATAGATAAATACAGAGGGCATGCTGCCCAAAATTTTAAGGCTACGCGATTCCTTCAATTGAGTTGATTTTAGTAAAAATGAAGGGTTTTGAGGGTTGTTTGTAACCCTAGGACCAACTGTTATCTTTTTACTCAAAAGTCATATTTTGATTCTTCTGTACTAGTACTGAACCTGTGACAGCCCCACCTTCCCCTAAGGCGAACCAAAGGGGTTAGCGGACTGCCTGCCCAACTCTCGCCAGGTCTAACGGTTTAGTTTAGAGCGATCTAATGCGTTCCGGGACTTACAAACGCGCGTAAACAAGTCAAAATAAAAAGAAAACTAAACCGGAGTCGGCCATGAATAGTAACCGACACGTCAAAACCCAACCAAACATCAAGCAAATATTTACATGTTGAAATTTAGCAGATACAATCCAAAGTGGCATACCAAAGTGATTCAAAAGTGGATACAAGTACAGTTTGCCAAATCAAAAGGGAAATGAACCCAAAAGTACATTTAGGGTTTCAATCAATGAGCTATACAAAAGATATGTCCAACTAGCTCAATTCGACAACCAACTATCAATTGCAGTCCAAAAGTATTTATTTTCCTGTAAGGAAAACAAAAGGAATAGGGTGAGCTTACGCCCAGTGAGATAATACCACTCAAGCAGCAAAATTCACATAAGCATAAAACTTTTCATTCCAATTCATCAAAAGTAAGCAAAGGCACACATCAAAAATGGTAATAAAAGGATACGGACGGCTCTCAAGAGCCCTTTTCCTCGTTTGCATTCTTGATCGAACCTCATTGACTCTCCGTCAATGTTTCAAAGTAACCAACCGTAGACTTCACTTTACTTCCATTCCTTCCACCCAACATACCCCTACCGGGCCCGAACTCCAAACGCGTTATTCATAAAATCTATCAATCCAACCTTTAGGAAAGATAAACTAATGGGATGAGTCAATAGTCAGTGAGGTCAAGAAACACACATGCAAACACATAATCCAAGTAGTCACAAATTACATAGTAAGTAAAGCAATAAAATTCGAATAATTCATATTTCGAACAGGAAAAATAAACAGAAACAATTCAAGGATACTGTAACTCTCAGGAGCTAAATTCCACGTAGTCAAGTCGAGTCGAAGTCTTGATCACATCTCACGTTGACACTCCGTCAACCAATAAGTATCAAATCTGTAGATACACCACTTTTTTTCGAATCTCGTCACTGTTACACCCCCTTACCGAACCCGCTCATCAAAGTTTTGATAATACTCGAGTATATCACGGCAATACTGCACGAGTAATGTCGAGCAAGATCTCTCCAATAGATCATGCTCTACGAATATCTCATGGTTGGCTAAACTTATCTACCAAGCCCATGCTGGCTCGATTCGCAAAGTTAACCAACGAGTTTGGGCGTCCCCCGAATACGAATACGAATACGAATATAAGTCAATGAGCAACGTTCAAATCGACGATTCCAAATAGGAATCACAAATACGGATCACATATACGAATCACAAATAAGAATCACATCCACATTATCATGTACAAGTCGGATATGAATTCACATAGCAAAATTCGAATATAATTTTATTTGAAAGAGAACGAGTGCGGTAAAATACACATTCGTCTCAAAATTTTAAATTTACATAACGGATAAGAAACAAATAACCACTTAACAACAAATTCATGCACTTGACACCCACCAATCAAAATATGAGAATGAGTTCGTAAACAAGCCTTTAGGTGGTTCCCTCGAGATTCTCGTGAAGGTCTCCTTGAACCCCTGAGCAAACAATAGTTAGCTATTACACACTTATCACTTATAAACCCCAATTATCGAAGAAGATTGTGCTAGGGTACAATCTAAGAAAATCTCATGAAAATGAATTTCAATTATTTGTAAATCAAGACTCAAAGATGGGGTTTTAAAACACAAGAGCAATCGAGTTTTCATTTTTGAAATCAAGTATAAAACGTTCAAGCAATATCGAAGGAATAAGGAGAATTTGAAAAACTCCATTTCCTTAAGATTCAAAATTTTCAGTTTAGATACAAGATTTTTGAAAAATCGTATCTCACTCTTTACAAGTTCACAATTGAAAAACTTGGTACCGTTGGAAATCTCTTGAAAAGTACTAAAAGTTCTTAGAAGACACTTTTCCATGATTCCAAATGAAAGACATTCAAAATTTGGCTCAAAGTTACTGTTTTAGGCTTGCAAGATAGTTTCGAGGTTGGTTTTTGGTCATTTTTGGAAATTCGGAAAAATTCACATAATGTGAACTAGCATCTGAAATTCGGAACTAAATTAGAGTTACAATCAAAGTTTAAAACACAAAAATCAAAACAAGAATTGGAGTTCTGAGCACCAAGAGATAGTAGCTCAGAATTGGTGAAAAAGTGAAACTGTTAAGCAAATTTCAGGTTTAAATCAAGCACTTTGGGACTTTGATTGAGTATCGAAATGGACTCGGAATGGCACCGAATTTGGCAGTATTACACTACCATATAGGGCTATTCCTCTGTCAAATTTCATGAAAAAATACGTATGGGAAGTCAGTTAACAAAGTCACGAAAGTTTCTAAATTTTCAAGGCAAAGCTGCCTTGTGCTACCATTTCCCTTTTCTAAATCATTTGGCTAATGAAATATTTTCAAACATGGTTCATTTGTGTAGACAATGTCTAAGTAACATTCAAGATGCATTTTCTTAGGTGATTAACTCCAAGAATTTCAAAATAACAAGTCCCAAGTCAAGATTGGCCATTCGGCTAAGAGAAAAGGAAAAGTTTTCCAGATTCGAAGAGCAATTTCGGGACATCATTTGCATATCAAAATGGCCTTAGAATACCACCAAATTTTGTACAATAAAACCTACATATGAGGACTATTCCTCTATCAAATTTCATTTGAAAATTCATACGGGAGGGTGGTTAACTAAACCATCAAAGTTCAAGAAATTTTCCAAGGCAAAACTGTCTTCTAGCTCTTCTTTCCTTTTTAAACATTTTGTCCAATGCAACCAACCCAAATCCGGTTTATTTGTGAAACAAAGTCCGAGGAACATCTAATATAAAGTTTGGTAGATGTTGGACATCAAAGTTTCCAAAACAACAAGTCCCAAATCAAGCTAGGCCATTTAACTAGCCAAAAGAGGATTTTCAAGCAAAAATCCAGGTCTGTAATTTGGCCATAATTCACTCAATTCAACTTGGAATTGAGCGTGGTTAGTGGCGTTGGAAAACACATTCATAAAGCTATAATTTCTCAGAAGAAACTATTTTCAAAATCCATCCACAACTAGCTCATATTTGATCCTTAAGTTGTAGTTCATGTTCTGCCCTGTAGTGAACCAACGAAACAGAACATAAATTTTCAAATGAATGGTCTAGCTCACTCAAGTGGAACCAGAATATGAATTTTATACCAACAGAAAGCTGGGAATGTCTAGTTTCCAATGCCATAAACAGCACTCGATTCTGACATCGGAGTAAAAAGATATAGCCGAAACAAAAACACTGCCTGGGTGAATACGGGAATAGTTTCCAGATTTCTAAGCTTTCGTAAATCCAACATTTGGGTAACCAAATCAAGTTATTTTTCAATGAAACTTTTTACACACTCAATATAACATGTAAACAACATAAACAAGCCATTAGAACCTCAAAATTTCGCACCAAAGTGCTCGAACAAAGCAGGGGCAAAATGGTCACTTTTGGTTATTGCACCACCTTGAGTTTCTATCAACAACCCAACATTAATCCACTAGTTTAGGCACACTAATAAATCATTACCAGCAAAACACCACAAATCAGTCCATACATCCAACGTGGGAGTTCATCATAGCCCACACACCAAATTTTTCTCAAAATAATGCTACCCACTAACATGCATTGAGTATATATGAGCACTAGAACTTCCATAAGCCAAGTTTTCAAGGTTTGATCGTTACCTACTTCACTTGGTGTGCAAAACAGAAATTTTCGGTCCCTCCTTGCTCCAAGAAAATCGTGAAAAGCTCCTCCTTTTTTTTAGTTAGATACAATCTCCAAGTGTTCAACTAGGTGTAGTTCAATTTTGGTTTGATTTGGTTGATGATTTGTGCAAGATTTGGAGATGGAAAATTGAAGAGCTCTTGGATTATTTTTTGCAGCTTGATGGCCGGCCAAGAGAGACTAGGAGAGAGAGTGTATTGATCCAATGAAGCTTCCAAGAGAAGCTTTAATATGTGACCCAAGTTGGTGCAAAAGTCAACTCCCCTTCGTGCATGTACGCGCGCGTTTTGTGCTCGATTCCTCTCGAGTTTGTTTCACTAGTGCAATAAATCTCTAATGCACTTATATTCATATTAATATTATTCACTCTTAGTTGTCCCAAAATAAGGGTCCAAAGTCCCTCAATTAAATCGCGCGTGTGAAAACGCGTACTTCCAATTTAGGCGCGGTAGAGTGAAACTTCCAAGAAATTCTTATAACGATCGTACCACTAACTATCACTTGAGTACTTAAACATAAAAATACCTATTTTTAAGACCATGTTGAAAGTTTCCAATTCTCCAAGTTTATTCTACTCCAAAATCGGCTATAGTCTCCACATGCGTATTCGCTGTTCTCACTTAACGAGCTTCCAAAAATTAATTTTTGAAACAAGTCACTTTTAAAATATAATGAAGCTATAATTCCATGTAATTAGGTCTAATAAGGTTAGAAAATAATATTCGAAGTAAATAGCCAAATAAATATTTAAATGAGCCAGTAATAAGAGTTTAAAAATAGGAAATTCTGCGAGTCCTCACATGAGTCGAGTGTTAATTCCTCAATTAACCTTTCTTAATCTATTATTGATCATTCTTAATTCTTCAATATTAATACACTCCCGATTCAAGTATATCCGCGAAAAACGCGTACTCGTTTCGAACTAAACGAATTTTCGAAAAGTGAATTTTTCCAACAAAATGCTTTAAAAATATAAAAGAGGCGTCGTTCCATATAAATGGATTTTAAATGATCGAAATAAATAATTTGGAGTAAAATGAGTAAATAAATATTTAAGTAAACTACTAATATTCGATAAAATAATTTTTTTTTCGGGTCCTCACATCCTCCCCTTCTTAAAAGAATTTCGTCCTCGAAATGCACACTTAGAATAATATCATACCCCTTAATAGTCGCGCTTGTCGGATCTGTCAATAACTTACAATCGCTAACTCATATCTCACAATTTCTATCCACCTAAATAGTAGTCAAATTTTGATTCTATCTTATGAATCTAGGTTTTTGTAAAAGTGTGAATTGTAGAAGGGTTACTTAGAACCTCAGATAGACAATGAAAAGCAAGAATTATACCTTCAATGACCGTAGCAGGATTGAAAACTTGTTGATAGCCTAATGCATAAATCCTAACTGGTGCTTTGGATCGACTTCCTCCAGCACTAGGCTGGTTAGCGGCTGGTTTTTCAGACCTTTGAGTACTACCTCCTCCTTTTGGTACGGTTGGGCATTTCGATATCTGGTGCTCGGTACTATCACAATACAAGCACTTCCCTTGTTTTCTAAAACAATCACTCTCCGTATGGTTGAGCTTGCCACAATAACCACAAACAACTTGAGGAGCCATAGATTGACCACTTGGAGGTGTTTCTCTCGATTGACCTTGTCTATTGTGACCTCCTCTTGATTGAGTCCCTTTTGATGTGCAAGATATCTCCACTCCACCCGTTCCTCTTCCCTTTTTAAGAGGTGGGGCACTCTTATTTGTCTGTCCAGAAGGGTTACTAGAAGTGCCCATTTTCTTAGCATGAAAGTCTCTAACTTGCAGCCTGGCACTCTCGACTCTCTGTGCTTTTTCCAAGACCTCAGTGAATGTAGAGATTTGGGCTGCTTCTAACCCCTCCTGAATCTCCACATTAAAGCCTTGTACAAAGCATCTTATTCTCCTTCGTTCATTAGTCACCAATTCTGGAGCATACTTAGAAAATTTAGTGAATTTCCCTTCATATTCGGCTACACTAGAAGTTCCTTGCCTTAACTTTATAAATTCATTTTTCCTTTTCTCTTGAATCAATTATGGAAGAAATTTCTCATTAAATTCCCTCGTGAAGTTTTCCCAAGTCCAAGGGGTCTGCGCTCTTTCCCATTTCCCCCTTATCAAGTTCCACCAAGCACGTGCCACTCTCTCAAATTGAAAGGCGGCAAAATTTACTCGCCTATCTTCGGTATAGTCTAAGGCGGCGAATATGTTAGTCATTCTCTCGAACCAGTTCTCAGCTGTCTCGGAGTCGGGCTTTTCAGTGAACTTAGGCGGGTTAAATTTCAGGAACCTCTCCAAAGCCCTATCCTCTCCTCTATCTTGTCCCCCAAGTTGGTTAAGCGGTCCTGGACCCTGTCTTTCAGCTAAGCGTTCTAAGATATCAGTCATGCTATTGATGGCAGTAGCCATTTGGTTAACCTCTATATTCGCTTGTCCTTGGGTCGGTCCAGTTGCCGATCCTTGTTCATCCTCTTGAGGTTGGGCCTGTCTAGTCCCTCGTCCACAGTTTCGACTACTCCTTAGTCCTTCCATTATCTTAAGGGTGCCTAATGCAAGAAATAAAAGCGATCACGCAAGGAATTTTTTAAAACAAGAACCGATCTTGAAAACATCAGAGATAACAATAATTAACATGTATTTACATTTTAAAAATTCATACAATTAGCAAGTTGGGGGGGTATTACAAAAATATAACACACAAGTGTCACAAAAGGACTTTTAGTCATGCACGACTAAAATAAAGTCAAGCGCCTCAAAAGTAGGCCACTGAATGAAACAAAAAATGCAATGGCCTTAGCACTAGTATCACCCCAACTAAGTCAATCCTTTATAACGCTGGTAGGTCTTATCTTCTCATTCATTTCCGACTCATATCAAGCACTAGAATCCTATTAAGTTACATATGACTATCCATCATTCTTTCTCCATGTCTCTCTCTTAATTATTGTACCTTCTTAGCCAAACAACTATTGGTTTCCTGTAACTATTCACGTGAAATATCGATTCGTTCTTTTCCCTGCAAATGGAGATCTCAAGTCCTTAACACTTCCCTCAACTCTTGAATATTCGAGTACAAGAATCCGAAATAAGATAATTCACATCTCGAGCTGGCCAGTCCCAAGAGTAAATCACCACATTTGAGATTCCGACCCAACATACATATCTAATCTTTCCCAAGTAGTGAGATAAAAGATTTATAATTAACACATTCATGATTCACAGCTTACACTCTAGAAGAATACTTATGCTTTTACTCATTCATATGAAAAGGATCATAACACCATTTGGCCCAAACTCAGCCCGCGCATATATCACGCAAAGCGACTCTGATTTTTTTTTTTTTTTTTACAAGCGGTAACTTAACTTTCAAACCAGTCCCACAATCCGGCATCCTAAATTTGAAGCCTAGAATACACTACAAAGATCTGAAACCTAAACTCTGATACCAACTGTGACGCCCCACTTCTCCTAAGGGTGAACCCAAGGGTATCCGTAGGACGTCTGCCCAACTCTCGCCAGAACTCAAGGCAATTCAAATCAAACTTAACGATACATACCAAATATTACAAGTCAAAATGAAGAAAAGTCGCTTCCTTAACTAAATATTCAAATCTTACATCATGTTCACAAAA